>NC_056735.1:138643748-138791218 GCF_019279795.1 Protopterus annectens
GATGTCCTTTTCTCCACTGTAGTGTGATCTTGGTGTTAGTATATATAGCTGGGGGGTGCACAGCCCCCCACAATGGGGGGTGTGGGGGGGCATACCCTCCACTTAACTTGGATTTCTGTTGTCTGGCTTTGTTTTACATTATTTGGTAAAACCGAACTACGCCCCCCACACCACCTCCAACTATATATACTAACACCAGGCTCGCACTACAGTGGGGAAAAGGACATATACCTTTGACTTGAGTTAGAGTACTACTTGTCAGTGAAATAAGTTTTAGATGAAATGACATTTAGGTGATTTGGTCTCAGTGAAATGGGTGTCAGTGAAATGGTCTTTCAGTGAAGTGATACGAATCTATATATGTATATTATATACAGAGCTCTGAAAAAGGTATAAATATAGGAATTTGACAGTCCCACTGCGACTTGCCAAGTGGATAGTACTGATGGGGAAAGGCAGAACTAACAGGGTGGTTAGACACTAGGCTACTGGGAGTGTCTGAAGAAGAAAACAGAAGTAAGCTACAGGAAACATTCTTATGCAAAATTGGAGAATGGTTCCCATTAAGGAAATTACCTGGAATTCCAAGAAGAGGCAGCCGGAAACTATTGTCATTATAAGGCCAGTAAGCTCAAAAACAGATTTCTACACTACAGACTTTTAATTTGGGTACCAGAAACCATAGTAAAGTACCAAAGACTTTATTGGTATACCTGAAAGTGTAGTTCTGTTGACAAAATGAGGCAGTATTAGCAGAAACATTTACATGTTGTTCAGAAGGCACTTTCCAACAAGATAATGCTGGTTCACCAGTGTGAGACCTAGAGAAGACAGACTTTGTGGTTAACCACTTTATCTTCCAAATCACTGTTTCTTTGGGTAAGAATGACATACTAATCAGCTGGTATTCAACTTTATCAAATATTGTACCATTTTATAAAAGAGCAATTGGGACTATCAGCTCTGTTCACAACAGCACACCTCAGACTTGTAGGAACAGTTGTTAAAGCTGAAATATGGTTGTTCTACTGAATGAAGCATCTGTCCACCTGTCATTGTCATCCCGGTTCCAATTCTGGCAAAGTCTGCCTGGTTTTATGGCTAATAAAGTTATTTTTATAAAAATAGAACTCTGGTGTGTTTGCTCATCTGCACCTTTTACAACTGGTGGATGCAGTAGCTAACTAAACTTGGTATTACTAACAAACTCCAATTCCACCTGTTGCTTGTTGAGTTAGAGTGGTAATTCTCTGCAGTCAGCAGTGCTCATTTTGTGCAGATGTTGGTATCCTACCGACAGAGTTAAGGATGACTAACAAGGAGCAGCTGCTTCAAACAATTGCTACCGCTGCTGAAGGAATGGTACAAACAGCCAAGGTCCCCACTGTCTCTAAAGCTTCTTAGCCATAATGATCTTGATACACAGTTACTTTTGACAAGATTGCCAGCCAAGTGGGATGGGACCAATCTACGTGGACAATGATTTTAGCATCACACCTCATGGAGGGACCCCTCCTTGCTTATATGGATATGGTGATCACTTTGAAAACCCACGCCCACAAATTTCAAGAATTATCCTTTTTTCAGATTCCAAACATTAACAGCACAACTGTTTGAGCTGAAACATAATAGACAACAGAAGGCATTTTTAGAAATGAGAGCTTTACCACCTACAGTTAATCAGTGGGTATGTCAGACCCCCAGAATGCCAATAGCTTGTTAACTTTGATTAAATTAATACTGTGTTATGAGAATGTGTTTAAATACACTTTTATCAGGTTAACTGACACAACTACAAATTGAAAGAACTTACATCTTCTATGTTAGGCTTCAAATGTGGAAAATAATCCATATTGCTAAATATTGCATGGAAGGTACACTAGAGATCCATTTTTCAGGCAGCTAGGGGGTGTGGAGGGATGACAATATCATGGAATGCATTACAGCCATGACTAGGCTGATGAAAAGCTTGTTTTGTTATGGAAGACATGTTTTGTTACAGTGCTTTTATAAAACCAATGAAATGTCTTATAAAATCTCATAGCCAAGAACTTCAGGGAATCTTAGATTCTGACAGTGTGCTTACCCTAGTAAATGCAAACTCTCCAAAATCCACAGATGTTAAATGCACTCAAGGGGAGATAAGGTGCGACCAGGTTGTCTATCAGACTGGATTTGGATCTCCACTTGGGTGAAGTCCTATATCCAGTGACCATGGTACTCTATCTCCCCCATGCTGTGATCACAGGGAAGGATTTCTCTTATTTTAAAGATCATGTCCAAAATGACAATATCCAAGAAGCCCATCTGCTCTGAAAATGCATTTCCTCAGTAGTTGTTTACCTCGGCTGTCTTTCTGTCACTTAAGTTTGCATTCTCACTTTTCTTTTTACGTAAGATCTCTTCCAGAAATTGCCCTCCGTAACCATAACATGCTCTGCCCTCAATGATTACTCTGCAGAAATTTCTGACTCTTTGCTGATGTGCTGACATCATGTTGGGGTCAGCAGAGTCCATTACCTAATCAGGGAGACATCATGTTGAGTTCATTACCTCGTCAGTGAGAGGAAGAAAGGTGTAGAGAGAGAGAGGATTTTCAGACTGGGGCAGTTTTACTTGTATTTTTTCTATAATTTTCAATTTTAAGGTTAGTTACATCCTATTGGTTAAACCGATCTTCAAGGAGCCATGCATTCTGCATTCGATTTATGTGGAAGCAAATCTTAAGCCCGCTTCAAAGTACAGTTGTGTAAAATCTTACTATAATGGTAGATCACCTTGCCTTCACTGTTGCAGTATTCTTAATAGATGAGGATTCCATGCCGTAGAAGCCCGATTGTCCGGCCAGTCTACCAAAGACTACTTGTTTTTAAAAGGTATAGGTTCATAGGTTCATACTAGCTATCTGCCCTAGGGCATTTATAAGCCTAGCCAGAGTGTGTTTGGCTTTCGCCACCCATTTTAAATTAATTTTGCTATGCCCTTTTTCGAGGTTAGTATACTGTGCCTCTGTCTAACAGTGACACAGAAGTGATACCCGGGATAAACCTACGATCTCCCATCCACTCATCAATATTCCTCTTGAAGAGAGTCAATGACGGACTCTGCCTAACCTGGACTGGGATTTTATTCCAGAGTGAAGGGAGCCTCTGGGTTATGAATCTGTCCCTCCAGCATGTCATATTTATTTCAGTGCTGAGGTTCAAGACTCTCGAGTGCGTAGCTCGATGGGATATGGATTTTCTGAGGTGCAGCATGTCAATTAATTCCGGGTTGGACATGGCTTTATGCGTCAGGCACAGATCTCCTCTGAGCAGGCGGTATGCCACTGAGTAGAGCTGGAGTTTCTTTAACCAGGCAGTATATGGCATCTGTTTGAGTCCTTTGATCCTCTTGGTGAGGTACTTTTGGGGTCTTTCCAGTTGCTGCAGGTGTCTGGTAAGGTACATCCCAAAAGGGGCATTGTACTCAATTATGGGCCTGATGAGGGATGAGTAAAGAGGTACGATGACCTCCCCTGATCTAGATGTGTATCCCTTCAGGATTAGGTGGGCTATATAAAATGTTTTTTTAACCACTTTGGCCATGTGGTTGTCAAATGAGAGATTGCTATCAGCTTGTGTCCCCAGGTCCCTAATTCCTTTTACTGTACTTAATGGATTACCACCTATGTGGTAATTTGTGGGCAGTTTGTTTTTGCCAAAGGGGATGACTATACACTTTTTGGTGTTTAGCTTGAGGGCATGGCTCTGGCACTAGTTGCCTGTTTCTATGAGGCCCTTTTGGAGGATGCTTGTGTCAGCTGGAGAGTCTATTATGGCGCCCAGTTTGCAGTCTTCTGCGAACTTGGTCAGCCACAGTCCTTCCGTGTTGGCCTGTACCTCCGAGAAATATATACCGAACAAGAGAGGTCCCAGGACTGAGCCTTGTGGGACGCCACTTGTAACTGGTTTGGAGTCTGACATGGCTCCAGCAATTCTAACCATGTGGGTTCTGTCCTTGGGCCAGTTTGAAACCCATCTAATGACATAGGGGTTTATATTTAAGCTGGTGAGCTTATCTATAATGCCAGAGTGGGGTATTGTATCGAAGGCTTTTGCGAGGTCCAGGTAGGCTGTGTGGACCACCTTCCACTCGTCAATGGCCTTGGTGACTGTTTCAAAGAAATCGACCAGGTTTAAGAGGCAGGATCTGAACTTAACAAAGCCGAAGTGGGTAGGATCCAGTGTCTGTAGGTCCCCAATATCTTTATTTATGAGGTCCATGATGATCCTTTCCATAGCTTTGCAGACCAAGCTAGTCAGGCTTATGGGGCGATAGTTTCCAGGATCCGTTGAGGCACCACCTTTGTGGAGAGGGACCACTGTTGCTATACGCCACTCTTTGGGTACATATCCTGTAGTAAGGCTGAGACTGAAATAGAAGTTATGTTCTTACCATAACGTTCCATGTTAGTTGTCTTCTTCTCACCTTCTTCTTGCTGGATGGGTTCGGAGCCGACTTCGGCTCCGACTCGGCCACTCTAAAAGCTCGAGAGTTGGTTCCACCGGCTCGAGGCTCCCCTTATATCCCACAATGCTAGGCGTGAGTTACCTCAGATCTTGTTTGTAAGCTAGGCCCAGCTTATAATAGTAACAGAATAACTATAAACAAAGTCCACCTCTATAAACCAGGGAGAAGAGAAGGGTGACCTACATCCTGATCCAGGAAAATATGCACAGCAGCATATACCTAAAGTAAGAGGTGGTAGAAAGAGAGGTCACAATCAAAACTCCTCTAGGTCTGTCCAGGCCAGGTGGAAGGAGGGTGGGGCAAGAAGAAGGCGAAGAAGACAACTAACATGGAACGTTATGGTAAGAACATAACTTCTATATGTTAAGTTGTCTATCTCGCCTTCATTCTTGCTGGATGGGACCAAGGCCCCTAGCACCTTGTCCCGGGTGGCCTAACGGAACAGACTCTTGAGAACAGTGGAACCAAAGTTAGCTCTATGCCTAGAAGCTAAATCCAACTTATAATGAGAAATGAAAGTGTGAGGAGTAGCCCAAGTAGCCACTGCACAAATGGTGTCAGTAGGTCGCTCCAACAGAAAATGATGAAGAAAGGGGAACCAAACCTGTCGAGGCCAGTAAGGAGCAATGAGGATCAACGAAGGCTATAGAAGTAGCCAAAGCTCTGGTAGAATGGGCTTTAGGTTTGTTAGGCAGCTTTTGGTGTCTAATTTCATAAACAAGGGAAATCAGAGATGTTAGCCATCTAGATAATGATACCTTTGAAACTGAAAGTCCCTTTCTGCCTTCTGCATAAGAGACAAACAGCTGGTCAGATTTTCTGAATTGTTTGGTTCTATCCAAATAGTACCTTAACTGACGATGAACATCTAGCCAATGCAATTTCTGTTCAGACCTGTTAGAATATTCTGGAAAAAACACAGGAAGGTCAATGCTTTGATTTAGGTTAGACGCCGAGGCTATCTTAGGTAAAAAGGACGGGTTGGTTCAGAAGATACCCTGTCCTTATGGAACAACAGATAAGGCGGTCGACAGCTGTGTGCATGAAGTTCTCAAACTCTTCTAGCTGAAGTAATAGCTACCAGAAAGAGTGTCTTCCATGATAGCAATTTTAAAGAACAGGAGGCTGCAGGTTCGAAAGGGGAAAGAATCAAAGAACTAAGAACTAAATTTAGGTCCCAAGGAGGAGGAGGATTTCTTATAGGAGGTCTGAGAAGAAAAACTCCCTTCAAAAATGCTTTGCAAAGCTTGTGGGACATTATGGCAGACTCTGAAATGCCCACATGAAAGTTAGAAATAGCTGCCAACTGAACTTTAAGAGTAGATGGAGATGAACCTGCATGGAAGAGTTCAGCTAGAAAATCAAGGACCATTTGGATGGAAGCAGTGAAAGGATCTATGTCCCTTCCTTGAGCCCAATAGGCGAAACGTTTCCACTTACTCAAATAAATCTTTCGAGTGGAAGATTACGTTTCCACTTACTCAAATAAATCTTTCGAGTGGAAGATTTATGGGAAGCTATCAAAATATCTCGGACAGAGTGAGATATTTGAGGAAGCCTGGCTAAGGTTGGAACTGGAGGAACCAAGCAGTGAGGTTCAGAGAGGGAAGGGAGCGATGAAACTGACCCGACTGATGGATCAAAAGATCTGGAACTAGGTCCAGATGCCAAGGTCGCTCCAACAGAAAATGATGAAGAAAGGGGAACCAAACCTGTCGAGGCCAGTAAGGAGCAATGAGGATCAACGAGGCCTTCTGAGCGATAGCTTTCTGTATCACTTGAGAGATTAGTGGGAAGGGTGGAAATGCATACAGAAGTCCCCGGGGCCAAAGTTGGACTAGAGCGTCTCTGCTGGGTTGGCCTGGTAAAGGGAATAGGGTGAAATAATCTCTGCACTTGCTGTTTTGGGGAGTAGCAAAAAGGTCGCAGCAAGGCTGACCCCACTTGAGAAAAATTTTCTCTCACAACAGAGTCTTTCAGAGACCACTCGTGAGGCATGAGGATAGCTCTGCTCAATTTGTCCGCGATTTGATTGGACTTCCCGGGGATGTGCGTTGCTATCAGAAACCGCTGAGAAGAAATCGCCCATTGCCATAGTCTGAGTGCTTCTCGACACAGGGGGTAGGACCTGGTTCCGCCTTGTTTGTTGATATACCACACTACAGACATATTGTCCGTCTGGATTGCTATCGTTCCCAAGGGAAGAGAGTCTTGAAGGGCTTGCAACGCTAAAAGCACTGCTCTCATCTCTAGAACATTTATGTGCAAGTGGCATTCGTCTGGTTGCCATGTGCCCTGGACAGTTCTGCCCTGATAATGCCCCCACCCGATCAGGGAGGCGTCCGTTGTCAGAGTAGCAACCGGAGGAAGGGACAAAGGGTCTTCCCAACAAGAGCTGAGGGGAAGACATCCACCACAGAAGATGATTTTGCATGTTTGCGTAATCATGATGGTGTGGGACATCGGAAGTTGCTGGTATGACCATTGCGTGAAGAGCATCCATTGAAGGATTCTCATGTGGAATCTGGCTAATGGAAGCAGAGGTATGGCAGCCGCCATAATCCCCAACACTTTCAGAACTAACCTGGCTTTGATTCTGTTGCAGCTGAAGAGGAGCGAGACCAGTTTGTGTATGTCTGTTATTCTCTGATCTGTTAGTCTCGCAGACATGTTGACTGTGTCTAGATTTGCGCCTATGAAGGTAATAGTACGACAAGGCGACAAAACAGACTTTTCGCAATTTATTGAAATGCCTACATTTTGACAAATGCGAAAGGTGTAGTCCCTGGCCAATAGAAGAAGATGCTCGGTGGGAGCTGTGAAGAGCCAGTCGTCCAAATATGGAAACACCTGGAATCCTTGACGTCTCAGGTGAGAAGCTACCACTGCCATGCATTTGGTAAACACCCGGGGGGCAGTGGTGAGACCAAAGGGCAGGGCCCTGAATTGAAAATGACTGGTTCCCAGCCTGAAGCGGAGGAATCTTCTGGAGCGTCTGTTCATTTTTATGTGATAGTACGCATCCTGAAGGTCTATAGAGCACATCCAGTTTCCCTTTCCCAATAGGGGAAGGATGGACTGCAGCGTGACCATCCGAAATCTTGTTTTCTTGACTGACTTGTTCAAGATACTGAGATCCAAAATTGGTCTCCAGTCCCCTGTTTTCTTTGGAACTAAAAAGAACCTGGAGTAGATTCCGGATCCTTGCTGGTCTGCTGGAACTGGCTGTATTGCTCTTTTGCAAGCAGCTTTGAAATTTCCAAAGCTGCAAGATCCCTTTGAGCGGATGGAACATCTGGAAGGGATTTTTTTGATTGGTTTGGAATGCGAACGAAGGGAATGGAATAGCCTTCGAAATGATGGACTGTACCCATTTGTCTTGAGTCAGGGATAGCCAGGCTTCTGGGTACAGTGACAATCTTCCCCGACTGCCTCGAAGGTGGGCAGTCGGGCAACACCTCAGGGATGCTGAAAGGGCTTATCTGAGAAGGCTTCTCGATTGCCCTGGTTCTGCGGACCCCTGCCTCTAGGGCGGCGTCTACCGTTGTTGTTCCCCTCTGCCTCTGGCGGGAACCGACTCTGTCGTCAGGCGAAGTCCCTTGAGATTGTTTGCGGAACCACATTTTTCCACTTTTCTGGCCTTTGGGGTAAGGCCTAGAAGGAGTGGAGAAACGGACTCCGACGGCAGAAAGAGTCTTGCCATCTGTCTCGCACCTAGTCAAGGTTTCTTTCACTTGAGGACCAAAAAGAGATGATCCATCAAACGGGGAATTAGTGAAAGATGTTTTAAAGGGGTCCGCAAAGTTGCATAGCCGCATCCAGGCATGCCTGCGTAAGGCCACACCTGTCCCTGCGGCCCTGCTCGCTCCATCAGCCGCATAAGAGAGGAGGCGCATGGAGGAGTTAGCTATGGAGTTCAGGGTAGCCAGCTGAGTGTTGATCTTGTCCTGAAAACCCGCAGCCGTAGGATCCTTCAACATGTTACTCGCTTCTTTGATCAAGTCCCTTTGAAGACGAGTAAAATGGCATAGGTAATTCAGCGAACGCATAGCAAAGGTCGCTGACGAGAACATCCGCTTCCCGTACCTGTCCATAGACCTAGATTCCTTATTAGGGGGATGAACAGGCACTGAAGGATCAGCTAGTTCCTTCTTGGTGGCAGCAGCTACCACCATAGCATCCACAGAAACACCTTTTGTGAGAAATTGCTTGTCAGTTGGTGCTGTTATAAATTTGGAAGGTCTCCTGGGGTAGGGTCCACTGAATCAGGAGCCGTCCAGGCCTTCTTTGCAACCACCTGCATGAGGGATCAAAGGGGGACACCCAGGAGGTGGAAGGGCGTGAGCCAATCGCCTCAAGATACACAGATTCATCCTCCGCAGCGTTTAGGGCTGGCCAATTACCCCTCTGCCTCAGGATCCCTAGGATGTCCGCAAAGGAGACATCTTCAGAAGGGGAACGGGGAACCCTCGGAATCCTCTAAATCTGTGTCAGAGGTGACGGACTCAGGTGAGTCTATGTGTTTCCTCTTACACTTTCTCTTCCGAGGGGGCTCTTCTGCCAAATCAGGAGAGGCCTCCGAAGAGGATGAGATCCCACAGGGGATTCCTGAGGAGCTGGCTCTCTGCGGTCTGGGATGAGGGAGTGAGTCGACTTGACCTGAGGCACCGAAGAGGGAGGGGCAGACGGAGCCGACTGTGGAGTTGAACCAGGTTCCAACACACTCCGCATGACCTCGAACGCACCCCTGTCAGGCAGAGCCAGAGGTCCCCGCCCGAAAAGCTAAAACCTCCCTCGGCACCGACAGTGATGGCTCCGAGGCCGATGTCGGAGCCAAACTCACCAGCGCTGAGCTCCGAGAGGGAGAGCGGGTCGGACAATGGTCCGATGCCACTCACCCTCGAGCCGACGAGGGAAGTCGGCGCCGAGATTCTTCTAAGGAAGAAATCGGAGCACGATGGAGCCGAAGACATCTGTATCGGCTCCGACGCTACCACAGTCTCGGTTCAGCGCTCGGCTCCGAGCTCAACGGAGTCGGAGGAGGAATATAATGGGGGACAGGGTCAGGCATTGACTGATGAGTCGGGCTCTGAAGCATTTGGGCCAGTGCCTCGACTTAAGAAGTCGACTCACTACCCTCTGAAGGTCATGGTCCGAAAGCCTCGATGACCTAGAGGAGTGAGATCTATGGCTCCGTTCAGACAGCAAGGGAGATGCTGGAGCCGAATGAACGGAGCCAAGGGACGGTGACCTGGACCTCTTTCTAGATGTCGGTTCAAGGTCTAGTCGGAACCGACAGAATTTCCAATACCTCGGCTCCAGCCGGAGCCGAGGAAACCACAGAAACTACAGTCTGAGACTCATCGGCTCCAGTCGGAGCCGATGTAGACGGAGGTTTCGAAGCCTTGGCCTCGGCTCAGATGCTGGAGCCGAAGACCTAGAAGCCTTGGAGGGTTTTCCCGAAGGAACAGAAAGGGAACCCTCAGGCTTAAGTAAACCTCTTAAAATAAGTTTATTTTTTCTTTCCTGCATGACTCTGGGGCTGAAGCCATGGCAAACAGCACAAGAGTCCTGCAGGTGTAAAGGTCCCAGGCAGTACACACAAGAAGTGTGACCGTCTGTCAGAGACATTTTCTGACAGCACGAGTCACACTTCTTGAAGCCTGAGACCTTTGATTCCTTGGACATAACAAGGAACAAGTGTAACCACACACAAACACAAGCACACCGATTACACTTAAAAACTAAAAATAGAAATTAAACTAAGAATTTAGTTGTTCAATGTATAAATTCCCTACAAAAAACACACACACTCCAAGGGAATGGGAGGGCCCGAAGGCCTAAGGGAAGAACTATAAGTTCTTAGGTAAAAAATTAAGAAAAACTAGAATAAAGGGATAATAGACCTTAAAGGTAAGGGGAAACTGTATGGAAAAACTAAATTAAAGGGTTTAAACTCAACTTTTTAAAACTAGTTCCTACACTAACCTGAAGCCGGTGAAGCAACACGTCTCGATAGCTGTAGCGGCAAACGAGATCTGAGGTAACTCACGCCTAGCATTGTGGGATATAAGGGGAGCCTTGAGCCGGTGGAACCAACTCTCGAGCTTTTAGAGTGGCCGAGTCGGAGCCGTGGTCGGCTCCGAACCCATCCAGCAAGAATGAAGGCGAGATAGACAACTTAACATCAGTAGTTTTATGTTTGGGTTTAGCTCTTCTTGGAGTTCATGTAGGAAGCAGCCCGGGACACCGTCTGGTCCCATTGATGCTGTGTTTTTTGCTTTGGAGAGGGCGGCTCTTACCTGAGCATCTGAGATGTCAGGGGGGCAGCACTCTGCTGGGATAGATATTTGTCCTTTTGGTGGGGAGGGGGGGGGAGATGTTTACGCTGAACCTGTCAGCTAGGATGTTGGCAATGTCTGTGGGTTCGATGTATTTTTTTTGTCATTTTGGAGTAATTCTGAGCATATCTGGGAATTCCCACCCAGGTTCCTAACATAACTAAAGAAAGCCTTGTGATTATCCTTAGTGTCCTGTGCAATTTTTCTCTTGAAGCTGGCCTTAGACGATTTTATGAGTGCCTGTAGTTTTTTGCTAATACTGTTCAGAGATGCCTTCCCTTTTTGGGATTTTGCTCTATCATGTAGTAGCTTCCTCCATCTATTGTATAGTTTGATTATGGCTGGGGTCCACCAGACAGGACGTCTGCCTTTGGAGAATTGGATCTTGGTTTTATTTGGGATTGCATGATCCATGCATTCCTGAAGGTGTTCATAGAATGCGTTTATAAAGGATTCTGCGGTCTGGGCCGTATTTTCCACAGGCTCGGGGGCTTTGAAGGATTCCACCTCGGTTTTGAGGAGTGTAAAATTTGCTTTAGAGAAGTTTTTCACTGTGGTTTTCTGGGCAGGGGGTGGGGTCGGGATGTGAATATCCAGTGAGATTAGTTTATGGTCTGATCTTACCAGTGAGGGATACACTTCTGGTCTGGAGCATAGAGTCCCCATGTTGGTGATGATCAGGTCCAGAATGTTTTCCCCTCTTGTGGGAGTGGTAAGAAGTTGTTCCATAGCATTTGAGTTTATAAATTCTAGGAACCTTTGGGCTAGGGTGGTGGAGCTAGAGTAATGCTCCCAGTCTATGTTTGGGTAGTTGAAGTCGCCCAATATAATGGTGTTTGGAGAGGCCTTCATATTTTCCAGTGTTCTCAGGAAGGCCGAGTGGGATTCCTGGGTTTGGGAGGGTGGTCTGTAGCAGGCTATAAACTGGAAGGCAGTTTTACCCACTGTTAGTTGCACATGGATAGTCTCTGATGCTTCGTGCTGTGCCACCAACCTGGAGGTGTGGGTATCTTTGACGAATATTGATACTCCCCCTTCTTTTGTGTATCGCATATGCCAAACATCACCCAAATGTTCCTTGCGTAGCATACAGTATAAAGGTGACGCTCAGGCCTACCATAACCAGAACTGAATTCCCCAGTAGGAACACAGTCCAAGAAACCCAAGAGGTAACCTGTACAACTAGGAAGGCAAAAGACTAGGGGGATGGAGAAAGGGAAATACATATACATACATATATATATATATATATATATATATATATATACATACACACACACACACATATATATATATATACACACACACACACACATATATAGAGAGAGAGAGATATACACATACTGGTCCCCATCAGGTGATCGAGTTTTCAGAATCTCTAACCCCATACGGCTGAGACAGTACAGGCGTGCAAAATCTTACCATAACGGTTTTTCACTACTGCAGTATTCATTACTATATGCGATTCCCTGCTGTGAAGCTCATCGTCTGGCCAGTCTACCAAAGTCTACCATTGCTTTAAGGTCCAGTGAATGTCACCCACACAATCCTCATGCAGAGTAGCGTAGGGCATAAAGCTGACGTTCAGGCATACCATCCTCAGAACCAATTGCCCCAGTAGGAAAAGCATCCAAGGAAATCCAAAGAACACCTGCACATCCAGGAAGGAAAAACAAAACACTCGGGGGATGGAGGGAGGGCGGGAGGGAGTGAATACTGCAGTGGTGAAGGCAAGGACATCTACCGTTATGGTAAGACTTTACGCAACTGTATTATGTCCTTACATTCACCACTGCAGCATTTATTACTATATGGGAGAGTGCCAAAGCTCAAGAAAAAACTTGGGAGGAGGAAGCAGCAGTACAGCCTTCTAAGAAGTCATGAAAAATGGCATTAGCAAAACCATCTCTAGCTTTGGAGATACCTTCCAACTTGTAATATTTGGAAAAGCTATGCACAGAAGTCCAGGTAGCTGCTTCAAGAATAAAATTAGTGTCTGAACCTTTGAAAAAAAGCACCATAAGAAGCCACAGCTCTAATAGAATGAGCCTTTACAGAAGACAGAAGGCTCTCGCCATTAAAAGTGTACCAAAAAGAAATGGCCTTTGAAATCCAAATAGAAATAGTTGCTTGATAACACCCAATCCTAAGGACCTAGGATGAAAGGAAACAAACAACTGATCAGATTTTTTGATACCTTTAGTCTTATCCAAATAAAATCTGAGCTGTCTATTCACATCTAAGGTATGCAGCACCATCTCACTGTCAGATTGCAGACAGGGGAAAAAGAAGGCAAATTAAAAGACTGATTAAGTGACAACTCATTAACCACCTTGGGCATAAAAGAAGGATTAGTACGCAAGGACACCCTGTCCTCATGAAATATCAAATAAGATGGACAAGCCATAAGGACTTGCAACTCAGACACCTGTATGGCAGAAGTAACAGCTAACAAAATAACTGTCTTCCAAGAACAATACTACAAAGAAGCTGAAAGAGCAGGCTCAAAAGGGGCCTGAGTTAGTCTCCCGAGAACAAAATTAAGATCCCTGGGAGGAGGAACAGGCTTCCTGAGAGATCTAATATTGACACCTTTAAGAAATTGCTTAGCCTCAAACCCAGAAGCTAATGGGGGAGTTAAAGGAAGACAAGCAGAAACAGCTGACAAGTAGGCCTTAACAGAAGAAGAGGCCAAAAGTACAGTTTTGTACCTACCATTAATGTAGATGTTCGAGTGTTCACCCTGCTGCAGTCATCACACTTGGGTTATCCTGCCATCAGGCGGTCCCGCAGTCGGCCTGAATTCCCAAGTCTTGGTCTGGCATCGGTTGCTGTCGCTTCTTCCCTGACGTCAGTACGTCAGGGGTTTAGAAGAAGCATCCGACGCCATTTTCTTCAGTTTTTCTTGCCCCAGATGTCAGGTGCCCCCAATAGGTAGGCAATATATATATATATATATATATATATATATATATATATATATATATATAAAACAATACCTTTAGGCACAAGCAAATACACCACAGAGGTTGTATAGGATAGAGTGGTATAGATAAGTTCAGCTAGTACAGAGGGGATGGAGGGAGGGTAACCTGGACTGCAGCAGGGTGAACACTCGAACATCTACATTTATGGTAGGTACAAAACTGTACTATGTTCATCGTGTTACCCTGCTGCAGTCATCACACACGGGTTGAATCCCAAAGCTAAGGATGGGAGGTGGAGTTAAACAGGGTTAAAAGAAGCTAGTAGGCCCTGCAAAACTGCAGTGGCAAAACCAGCTCTAGTCTTAGAATATAGAGGTAAGTGATAGTGTTTGGTGAAGGTGTGCACTGAACTCCAAGTTGCAGCTTCCAGAATATCCTTGGTTGGCACTCCCCTGAGAAAGGCTGCTGATGTAGCTGTAGCCCTGGTGGAGTGGGACCTAATGTTAGCAGGTACCGGTTTCCCATGATGCGTGTAGCTGAAACGTATGCAATGCCCTATCCATTTAGAAATGGTCTGTTTTGAGATAGCTTTTCCTTGTGATCCTGTAGCATAGGCTACAAAGAGCTGGTCAGTTTTTCTGAAAGCCTTAGTTTTATCCAAGTAGTGACGTAATTGCCTGTGAATGTCCAAAGAGTGCAGGAGTCTTTCTCCTTTGTTCTGGGGATTTGGGAAAAGGGTGGACAAATGAATGGTTTGGTTAAGGGCCACACTGGAAACCACCTTTGGCATAAAGGAAGGGTTAGTTCGTAGAGAGACTCTGTCTTGATGAAAAATGAGGAAAGGCTCCACTGCCATTAGTGCCTGTAGCTCTGAGACTCTTCTAGCTGAAGTTATTGCTAGTAGCAGGGCAGTTTTCCATGAAAGAAATTTTAAATCAGCTGAAAAAGCTGGTTGAAAGGGCAGCAGTGTAAGCTTTTCCAGAACAAAGTTGAGATCCCAAGTAGGTGTTGGTGCTCTCTTTGGCGGTCTTATGTTCTTAGGCCCTCTGAGGTACTGTCTTAGGAGTGGATGTGAAAATAAAGGAGGATCCGTGTTGTAATGAGCTGAAATTGCTGAGGTGTGGATCTTAATAGATGAAAAGGAAAGTCCTTTGTGCAACATCTCAGTTAAATATTGTACAATCTGAGGAATGTTTGGATCCAGTGGATTTTGGCCTTTAGCCTGGTTCCAGGCACAAAATCTTTTCCATTTGTCTGAATAGGTTTTCCTGGTGCTGGGCCTCCTGGCCTCCAGAATGACATCCGCAACAGCTTTGGATAGTGGTGTTGGCTGGTTATTTAGGTAATTTGCCATGCAGCCTGGTTTAAAGTCTTGAGCTGACTGTGTAGAATCTGATTGTCTCACTGGGTGAGCAGGTGAGGAATCTGTGGTAAAATCCATGGTGGGCCATGGACCATGTTCCTTAGAATTGGATACCAATGCTGGCGTGGCCAGTCTGGTGCAATGAGTATCATTTGTGGCCTCTCTAATCTGACTTTCAGCAGTACTTTTGCTAGAAGAGGCAGTGGAGGAAAGGCATACACTGTTAACGTTTTCCAACTGAATGAGAGGGTGTCCACTCTCCAAGCTTGTGGATGGAATGTCCTTGTGCAAAATTTTTGAAGTTGGTAGTTTTGGGGGCTTGCAAACAGATCTATGTCTGGGCATCCCCATTTTTGAGCTATCATTGCAAATACCTGTGGATCCATGATGTTTCTTAGGTCATCTGCCAATGTGTTTTTCTTTCCTGGCAGGAATTGTGCTTGTAATTGAACCTGGTAAGACAGTGCAGTGTTCCACAAGGTCATTGCATGCCTGCATAGAGAGTAGGAATGTGTGCCCCCCTTGTTTGTTTATGTACCACATTACAGTGGTATTGTCCATCTTTAATATTAGTTGTCCTGGGTGTAAGATTTCCTTGAAAGCTGTTAGGGCATTCTGTACTGCTAGCATTTCTTTTTGATTGATATGCAGATGCCTCTGATCTGTAGTCCATTTGCCCTGAATGCACTGACCTGCCATGTGTACTCCCCAGGCATAGTCCGATGCATCTGTTGTCATAGTTTGCCTGGCTGTGGGTAAGGTGAAAGGCTGACCCTTGTTGAGGTGACATGCCTGTGTCCACCATAGAAACTCCTGTTGAAGGCAGGGAATGAGTGGTATCATTGTTTCCAAGCTGTGGCTGTGCTGAGTCCATACGCTTTTCAGGTACCATTGTAATTTCCTCATATGCAGTTTTGCAAATGGTATTAGTAGTATGCAAGATGCCATGAATCCCAAGGCCTGCAGAATTTTTCTTGCAGGGAGTTGGGTCTTTGTTGCCATTATTTTGAAATATTGAGTCAGCTGTTGTTGCTTGTCTGGTGTGAGATAAGCCATCTGGGCCGTTGTATTCAAGCTGGCACCCAGGAATATTATGTTTTGTGAGGGCACTAGTTTTGATATCTTTTCATTTACTATGTACCCTAGGCAACTTAGAAGGCGTTTGACAAATGCCAGATGCTTTAAAAGAATGTCCTTGCTTTCTGCTTGAATACGGCAGTCGTCCAGGTATGGGTATATTTGAATTCCTCTTTGTCTACACTATGCAATTACTGGTGCCAGGCATTTTGTGAAGACCCTGGGCGCAGTAGATAAGCCAAAGGGCAGTGCAGAGAATTGATAATGCCTTGAACCTGCAATGAAGTGGAGGTAGCTTCTGCAATTTTGTCTGATAGGGACATGCAGGTATGCCTCCTTGAGGTCCAACGTTACTAGCCAAGCATTCTTGCCCAGCATGGGAAGAAGCTGCTGTAGTGTTAGCATCTTGAATTTTGGTACTTGCAGATAGGTGTTCAGAATTGAAAAATCCAGAATGGGTCTCCATGCTTTGTACTTTCTTGGGACTAGAAAGAGTCGAGTAAAATCCTTGTCCTTGCACCTGTGTAGGTACCTGTTGAATGGCTCTCATGTCCATGAGAGCTGTAATTTGTTTTTGTGCCTCTGCTCATTGATTTGGTGGCAGGTTTGGCATTTCTCTTATCCTTGGTAAGGTATGAACATGGAATCTGTATCCTTGAGAGACAATGTTTAGGACCCATTTGTCTTTTGTGATGATGTGCCAGTTGTCTGCAAAAAATGCTAATTTTTCTCCCAAGGGAGCTGCCAGGAGAGATTTGCTTGGTAGTTTGAGGATTGAGTCATAGTGTTTTGTCTTCTGCTAACTTGGGGCCTGTCTTCTCCTCCTTTCTGGGTAGCAGTACCCCATTGGCGAGGTTTGTAAGGGCCTTGTGACTGACCTCTGCCCCTTGGGTGTCTGTATTTGCCCCTCTGTGATCTGTCAGAAGCTGGAAAGGACCAGTTTTTTGTTGGCCAATTTCTGCTGAAACGAGGGGGTTGTACCTGCAAAAAATCCTTGACCGTCTGCATAGACTTTGCCTTATCCTCCATTTTCTTTAAAACCTCTTCTGCTTCGACAACAAATAATACATCCTGCTGTAAAGGTACATCCAATAATTTTGCTTTAACATGATCAGGAAGAGTTTGTTCTTTTAACCAAGCATGTCTACGTATGACAGAGCCAGTAACAGCTGCTCTACAGGAAGCTTCCAATGAATCAAATCCGCATTGTAAAGTATGTTTGCCCACCTGTTCAGCTGCATGCAACAGATCCTGCATTTCCCTGAATTCAGACTGTTCAGCATGTGTGCTCATGTTTTGTTTTAATTGAAACATTATGAATTGCTGATATTTCAGCATGTGAAACTGACAATTTAATGCTCGCATAGACAGAGATGCTGAGGTGTATATTTTATTTCCCCATCTACCTAGGGCTCTGGAATCCCTTTCAGAGGGCACAGAATTTTTACCTCCCTTAGGACCCTGGGAAATTGTTTCTGGGTCAGCCACAGGGATTTTATAAAGGAATTTGTGTGAGTCAGGTACGCTGTAGTATCTGTCTGGTTTGGCTGGAGCAGGAGGTAGAGAGTCTGGATTGGAATTCTTGGAGCCTTTTCTTAGAATCAGAGTAGTCCTGGCCTTCCCAGTGGAAATGTTCCCTCATGGTACGTAAAGTTTCCCCAAAGGAGTAGTCTTCAGGGGGAGATGCTGAGGGAATAGAGTCTTCAGCATCAGAGTCTTCATAAGGTGGAAAAGTGTAATCCTGTTCCTCAGAAGAATCTGAGGAAATTGAAACCTGGTCAGACGAAGCATAATCCTCCTCTTGTCTTGGTCTTTTATCAGGAGGGGGATGGGAACCCCTGATTAGGGTAATCAAATCTTCAGCCATCTTAAGCATCTGTTTCTTAGGCATGGGACCTTGAACTGTAGACTGATGTACAGTCTTCTTTGGAAAGGAGTTTTAAGCTTAGAATAAGATTTAATGGGAGTGTAGTCGGTCTGAAGACACCTTCTGCAACCGAAGGTGTTTCCACTGCACCGGGGTCTACTTCTGCTCCGGTGTCGGAAGGGCCTAATGAAGATGGCTGCATCGGCCTAGTAGACTCCGCTTGAGAATTTGCAGCAGTCTGGGGTTCCAGTTCTGCGGTCATCAGGGGCTGCGTAGGCACCTCACTGAAAACCGGAGAACCAGCGACAGGCCCAGCAGAGGCCTCGGAGTCTGGCTTGTTCCTAGGCTGCCTGTCCTTATCCTTGCGGTTTTTATGCATGCCGGTCGTCGGCTGCTCTGACAGCATGATATAATTAAATTTCCTACCAAAGTAATGTCATGCGAAGTCAAAACGGCGTTTGATAGTTCGTTTATTAAACCTAGCACAAAACAGACAACCTGTGATGTCGTGGTCTGGGCCTAGGCAAGGAATACAATAGGAATGGAAGTCCTTATGAGGTATTTGCTTCCCACAAGAAATGCAATTGTCAACTTTTTCTGACATCGGACTGAGGCAAGAAAAGGTTCCCCCACAGGGTACTTAGCTTTATTGAAGACTTCGGACTGAAATTCGAATCGAAAATCTCAGGTGTCGGCCGACCGGAACTTGAAATCTCAGGTGTCGGCCGACCGGAACTTGCAAACTGCTTCTGCTTCGGGCACCGCGTGCCAAGAAAGACTGAAGAAAATGGTGTCGGATGCCTGTTATATACCCCTGACACACTGATGTCAGGGAAGAAGCGACAGCAACTGACGCCAAACCAAGACTTTGGAATTCAGGCCAACTGCTGGACCGCCTGATGGCAGGATAACCCAAGTGTGATGACTGCAGCAGGGTAACACGAACATCCAGCATTGAGCAACTCACACAAATAAGAGAGAACCAAAGAAACACCCACAGTAAGTGGGTCCAGGTCACGAGAAAGACACCAAATAGAAAACCTCTTCCATTTAGACAAGTAGTATTTCCTAGTAGTAGGTTTCCTGGTCTCCTGCAGCTTGTCCTCAGAAAAAAAGGTGTCTATGAGGGATCAAAACCCCATCACCCACAGTGTCAGTTGAAGCATGGACAGGTGGGGATGGATGAGAGATCCCTTGTCTTGTGTGAGTAGATCCATCTTGTGAGGTAATTTGTTATGATTGCCCTTGGCTAGATGCAGAAGTAGAGGGAACCAGTGCTGTCGCAGGCAAAAGGGAGTCACCAAAAAGATTTTGGGAGCATCCTGCTGAATCATGAACTGGAATCTTGGAATGAGGGGAAGAGGAGCGAATACATAAGGAAACATCCCACTCCAAGAAAATGAGACGGTGTCCACCTTCCATACCAGAGGACCTGGGACTCTGGCACAAAATAGAAGAAGTTGTCTGTTCAGAGGGAAGACAAAGGGATCTACTTGAGGAGTACTTCATTGGCGAAAAATGTCCAGAGTCCCAAGCCTTTCTGTGTAGGAGGGAAGCCTTCTAGCTGATCAGTGGGAGTGGTAAGCATTAGATAGCCTATCTACTACAAGAGGAGTGGTTCCTGGCCCAGAAATTGTAGCTATTGGCCATTTGGGCAGTTTTTTTCCATCTCTTTCAACGTTCTGGTTTAAAAGCCGCACTTGCACTCATTTCCCACCTTTCCTGTAAATAGCCTAGTCCAGACACAGAGCTGCTGTATCCAGGACTACTGGTAAGCTTCTGAGCCCCGCAAGCCTTTCTCTGTTGGAGGAAAGCCTTCTAGCTTATCAGTGGGAGTGGTAAGCACTAGGTAGACTGTCTACCACGAAAGGAGAGGTTCTTGGCACAGAAATTGTAGTTTATTGACCATATGGACAATTTGTCCGTCTCTTTCAACTTTATGGTTTAAAATATGGTTTAAAAGACCACATCTGCGCTTGTTTTCCAACTTTCCTGCAACTAACCTACTAGGCAGCACTAGAAAGCCTTAAACTGATACAAGCCTTCTAGCTTAGAAGAGAGACTTTGGAGTGTTTAAGTATCAGTTTTCTGTACTTTCTTGCTGTACTTAATTTTTTTCTGCCTAAACGCAGATTTTCCAGCATTTATTATGATTTAAAAGCTTGTTTTTCTCACATATTGTACTTATTTGACAGCCTGCACTTTTAAAAAGTTTTTTGTTTAAATAATTTAACTGTTGTAGGCTACACACTAAAGTGCGATAGCCTTTTCTGATAGTTTGTAGTCTTTTAAAACTGTTTTAAGTGTATTTTTTACTGTTTTTGCCTTATCTTTAAAAAAAAAAAAAAACATTCCTTGTTTCCCACCTTTCTAAGCTAGTATAGTCCAGTTTTCAGGCTAGTGCTGAACTCAGGGCTGTGATACTAGTTTCTGAATTGCCCATACCTTACTTGGATAGAAGGAAGTTTCTCTGTTCACTGTGAGAGAGGGGAGCTTTGAACAACCTATCTGTCCCTGAATTAGTGGTTCCAGCCCAGAAGTTAGTAGTTTATTGGCCATTTTGGGCTAATTTCTCTCATTTCCCTACTATAAAAACCATGTTTGGACAGTTTAGCGCACCGGACAGTGCCGGTTAGCTACGGTTAAATTATTCCCGGCTCCACTACATCTCCTCTTCAGTTTTTCCCTTGAGACTAGTCTGTCAACCTAAACACTCAAAAAGCATCTTACAGCCCAGCACTTGCTCAGACCTAATAGCAAGCACTTATATACCTTGACACTGATTGCCCAGCAGGGCAAGGCTCTTTATTCACCTCTCATCAACCAAGCGACTAAGCAGCTCACCCTACTATTCAGGCATGGCCAAAGGGCAACTTCAGGTGCAATCTCCAGTCCAGCTGGTGAATCTGGGTATCCTGAGGCAATGTTACAACTGCCTCATGTACACAGACAACCCTTTCCTCCTACCACAAAACACTAACATATGCGAGAGATGCAATTATACAGCCAAACTGGAAGTTAAGCTGTCTCCACCCAAGACTGGAACAGACGGTCAAGAGGAGAAGGTTAACACTTGCACCACAACTCCAGCCGCATACAGACCTACTAAAACAGCACTGACAAAAAATACACAAATACACAAAATCATACTCGGAGGCTCTAAATAAAAACCTGCAAAAACAGAGACCTTCAAAGGAGACAACCAAACAACCTGCACTTCCTGTCACAAACCAGACAACACATAAAACACAAAATCAGTGTGCCGCACAATCACAGCCCTTAAGGCGAAATAAAATACCTAACACACTAGTAATAGGTGACTCTATAATCAGGCACACTGATGTCCCACTCACTAAGCTGGACAAGCAGAAGGTTACTGTTAGCTGCCTGTCGGGAGCCAGAATCCGCCACATAACACAAGCACTCAGGTCACTCCAGAAAAAATACAAATATGACTGTCATTGTTCATGTTGGTGTGAATGACCTGAGACGTACCTCCCTGGACTACATGAAAATCATGTAGCCCAGGCTGGTATGACCCTGAGTAGCATCCTGCCCTCACCAAGAATGATACCTCAGTATAAAGAAAAAAATGATCAATTTCAACAATTGGCTAAGCTTCTGGTATCATTCAAAGGGGATCCAGTATCTGTCAGCCTGGGACGACATGCTCGACAAGCCACGTTGCTTCACAAGAAACGGCTTGCACCTGTCACCCCTAGGCTTTCGAATACTGGCCAAGGCTCTTGCTGCCCCCATAGTGCCTTTTTTAGGCAAGGTTCAAAAGTCAAACCCACCTCCGTAAACAGCACAATTAACAAAAAACTGAGGGTTATGCTACTCAACGTCAGGAGATTAAATCTCAAAATGCACGCGCTTGAAGCACTCCTCAGTATGGAGAACATAGTCATCTGTGCAGTAACAGAAACCTGGTTCAAGGCTCCAGAGTGCACCCCAGCACTACCGGGCTACAACTAATACCACACGTTTTGGCCACAGAACACAGACTGAAACACAAAAGGAGGGGGTGAATCCATATTCATCAAGGATACCTACACCTCCAGGTTAGTGGCGCAGCGTGATACCTCTGAGATCATCCATGTGCAACTAACATCGGGCAAATCTGCAATGCAAATTGTGGCCTGCTGCAGATCACCCTCCATGACCCAGAACCATCACTCCACCTTTCTGGAGACACTGGAAAACATGAAGGTCCTACCGAACACCCTGATATTGGGCAATTTCAATTACCCTACCATTCACTGGGTAAACTACTCGAGTACAAATTCCCAGGCCCAGCGCTTCCTGGAATTTATCAACTCAAATGCCCTGGTTCAGCTGGTAAACTCCACTACCAGAGGTGAAAACATATTGGACCTGGTCATCACTAACATGGGTGACAGGTGTTCCACACCGGAGGTCAACCCATCACTGGTTAGATCAGACCATAAACTTATCACTCTGGATGTCTACACCCCACCACCACCCCAACTACGAAAACCACAGTAAAAAAACTTTTCTAAAGCAAACTTCACCTTACTTAGGACAGAGGTGGTAAGTTTCACAGCTCCCATGCTAAAGGATAACACTTCCCAAGATGCAGAAACCTGTACAAATGCACTCTATGAGCACCTACAAGGATGCATGGATCATGCCATCCCTAGAAAAACCAAGACTCTCTCCTCTAATAGAAGGAAACCAGTTTGGTGGACCCCTACAATAAACAGGCTATACAATAGAAGGAGGAAACTAGTTCAGAAAAAAAAAAAAAAAAACAAATCTCAAGAAGGAAAGACATCCATGATCAGTATCTGTAAGAAACTAAGGTCCCTCATGAAATCATCCAAGGTTAACTTCGAAAGAAAAATAGGCAAGGATTCAAAAGATAACCACAAAGCCTTCTTTAGCTATGCTAAAACTTTAAGTGGCAACTCACAGATATGCACTGAACCAGTGCAAAATAGCACAAAATATACTGAACCTACTGATATTGCCAACATCCTGGCAGACAGATTCAGTGCAAACTTCACCCCCCCTCACACCTCTAAAAGAGCCCACAAAAATACCGGAAAAGTATAGTGTCTCAAAAATCACAGATGAAAACAGCCCTTTCAAAAGCCCAAAACAGCATTAATGGGACCAGATGGTGGCCCAGGCTGCATCTTGCACGAACTACAGAACGAACAAACCCCCCACCTAAATATGCTGTTCAACCTTAGCCTCTCCACAGGCAACGTGCCCCTAGAATGGTGCACAGCAACGGTTATTCCTCTCCACAAAGGAGGGGCCACAACTGACCCTGGTAACTATCGCCCCATAAGCCTGACTAGCCTGGTCTGCAAGGCTATGGAGCACATCATCATGGAACTCATTAACAAAGACATTAGGAACCTCCAAACACTTGACCCGACCCAGTTCAGCTTTAAGGGCAGATCATGCCTACTAAACCTGGTTGACTTCTTCGAGAGAGTGACCAAGGCCATAGACGAGGGAAGTTGGTTCACATAGCCTACCTTGACCTTGCCAAGGCTTTCAACAACATTCACCACTCTGGTATTACAGAAAAACTCACCAGCCTGAACATAAACCCCTATGTCACGAAATGGTTTGCCAACTGGCTTACAGACAGAACTCACACGGTAAGAATAGCGGGCTCCAGGTCCGACTCTAAACCAGTCACAAGTGGTGTCCCACAAGGCACGGCCCTGGGACCCCTGTTTGGCATATACTTCTCAGAAGTACAGGCAAAAACAGGAGGACTATGGCTAACCAAGTTCGCCGATGACTGCAAACTGGGAGCCATAATTGACTCACCTGCTGACACGGACATCCTCCAAAAGGGCCTTACTGAGAGGGATACCTGGTGTCAAAGTCATGGCCACAAGCTAAATGCCAAAAAATGCATAGTCATCCCATTTGGGAAAAACAAAACACCTACAAATTACCACAGGTGGCAGCCCCCTTAATACAGAAGAGGTAATAAGAGATATGGGGTCCCAGGTAGATAGTAATCTCTCCTTTGACAATCACATTGCCAAAGTAGTTAGGAAATCCCTCTATGTGGCCCATCTATTTACTAAAGGGTTTGAATCTAGAAATAAAGAGGTTATAGTGCCCCCTCTGCTCGTCATTCATCAGACCCATCATAGAGTACAATGCCCCATTTGGGATGTACCTCACAATACACTTCCAACAGCTGGAAAGACCACAAAAATACCTCACCAAGAGGATTACTGGCTGCAAACACATGTCCTATGCTGCCCGACTGAAAAAAACTCTGGCTGCGCTCAGTGGAATATCGCTTACTCAGAGGTGATCTCTGCCTGACTTACAAAGCCATGTCCAACTCAGAATTGATGGACATGCTCCACCTAAAGAAATCCAAGTCACTGCGAGCCATGTGCTCTAGTGAGCTAAACCTCGCCACAACAATAAATAGAACATGCTGGAGGGATAGATTCCTGTCACAGAGACTCCCCATGCTTTGGAACAAAATTCCAAATTACATCAGGCAGAGCCCCTCACCAACACTCTTCAACAGAAACCTTGACAAGTGGATGGGTAACAGAAAATATACCCCCTGGGAATCACTTCATTGACTTTCAGATAATCAATCAATCAATCAAATCCTCATGTGAAGTTTAGCCACAGGAAGCATCAGAATGGTGGAAACTGTGAACCCCAGAGCTCTGACAAATTCCCTGGCTGTAATGGAGACCAGGAGAAGAGTTTGAAATAAGAAAGGAGAGTTAAGGCCTTTTGGAGGCAGCAGGAATGCCAGCATTGGCTCCATCTGAATCCTACAACCCAGAGAAAGACATGATCCTGAGAAGGAATCAGAGAAGCCTTTTTGAAGTTTATTGTGAACCCCAGACACTGAAGAACAGAAATGGTAAAACGAAGATCTTGCAAAAGGATCGCCAGAGAGGATGCCTGAATTAGCAGGTCGTCCAAGTAAGGAAAAATTTGGATCCCTTGAAGCCTGCAAAAAGCAATCACAGGAGTGAGGCATTTGATGAACACCCTTGGGGCAGCAGAAAGGCCAAAGGGCAAAGTACAGAACTGAACATACCAGGAAGCAAGAGAGAAACATAAAAACCTCCTGAAAAGAGGGTGGATCGGAATAGGGAGATAAGCATCCTTAAGATCCAGAGAGACCAGAAAGGGCTGAGGTAGCAAGAGAGGAAGAAGGGTCTGAAGGGACAACCTCCGAAAGGAAGGGACCTTCAGAAAGGTGTTCAGATGAGAGAGGTCTAGAATTGGTCTCCAAGTACCTTCTTTTCTGGTCACTAGAAACATTATTGAACAAAACCCCTTCCTCATTTGGGACACAGGCATCTCCTGAATAGTTCTCTAAGAGATTGTGAAGAGCCTCAGGGGAAAAAAGAAAGTTGTTCCTGAGGAGGTTGAGGAATGCCCTTAAAAAAAGAATGGGAATTCCACATAATGAAGTAACCCTGATGAATGATTGACAGAATCCAAGAATCCTGGGTGATTCGAAAACAAAAAAATGGATGGAGCCAAACTGATAGTTAAAAACAGCGTTTGGACTGGCAGCAAAGAAGCTCTGAGGATGGTACGCCTAAAAAAACACCTTTACACCCTACGCTATTGTGAGGAGTGTGGAGGTGATGTTCAGGGCTTCCTATTGGAACATCGAAAATGCAATTGTTCGAATCGCTAAAGGTCGACCTTTAATGATTGAATAATTACATTTTCAAATTATCCCAAAAATGTATTTAAAAAAAAAAATAAAAATTAAAAAAAAAGGTAAAGTAAAGGGAGTAGGCAGGGGGGCAATCCACCCTGCACCCCCAATCGTGGGGGGCTGCTCCACCCACACACATCCCCACTACTTAAATATACCAACTCCGAGATCGCGCTACAGCATAGGACAGGGAAACCTTCCCTTTCCTGCTCTTAACTCTGTTAAAGTGCGATCTATGAGTTGGTATATTTAAGTAGGGGGTGTGGGGGGTGCAGGGGGGTTTGCCCCCCTGATCACAGCAGTTACTATTGTTTTTTTTTCCTTTTTTTTATTACATTTTTGAAGTTTTAGTACTTCGATCATATGGTGTCGACCACATGGTATTCGAAGTACTGAAACCATTCACTTTTCCTTTACCAGTCTCCTGAACTTTTCTTCCATCACTATCAGATCTTCCCTTCCAATGTTTCTTGCCAGCTCTTCTAAAGGGCCACCCTTAGATTTGGCCCTTTTATGTGTCGGTGATTGTGCATCAGCTAATTCACCTGCATCGTAATCAGTGTCAGTACTTGGGGCATTCAATGACATTTCTGATGTACTAGATTCAAAATTGTCCATATCTCGAGTGGATTTTAAAAGAGACTTATTTCGCTTCCGTTTAATTCGTCTTGGTTTGTTAGTATCACTGAACCTAACTGCTCTTTTATTTTGTTTCCAGGTGTAGATTTTACCATTTTTGCCATCATTCATGTCCTTGTTGAACTTCTTTAATTTTCTAGTTTTTACATCATTTTCAAAGGTATTCATGTCCTCCATATATTTATTAAACAAGCCCTTATATTCTTCCATCATAATATATTTTTGTATCACATCTAAACAGCCATCGACTATATATGGGTTCCTATCAGATCGCTGAAAGCTCATTTCACCGAAACTAAATCACTGAAAACTCATTTCGCCGAAAACTCATTTCAACGAAAATAGTACAGGCAGTGTATATGCCCTTTTCCCCACTGTAGTGCAACCCTGGAGTTAGAATATATAAGTAGGGTGGTGTGGGGGGCACAGACCCCCAACTAGCTTAGTTTTATACTGTCCAGTTCCTATTAACTAGGTAAGTTAGTAGTTTTTAACATTAGGCAGGGGCTTCTCACCCACACCCCCCTACTGATATATATACTAACTCCAGGGTCGCACTACAGTGGGGAAAAGGGCATATACACTGCCTGTACTATTTTCAGTGAAATGAGTTTTCAGCAAAATGAGTTTTAGGCAAAATGAGTTTTCAGCGATTTGGTCTTGGTGAAATGAGCTTTCGGCGATCTGATAGGAACCCATATATGGGTTTCATACACTAGATCGAATTTTCACTAATTTGAAACAGTGCATGGAATGCTCACTGCAGCAAAAGTGCACTAAATCGAAAGTGCACTTACGCAAAGTTCAGTACAACAAACGGGTGTTGTACTGAACTTCCGTGCAGTACTCATGGACCTTAGGGTTAGGGCACAGGTCATAGTAAGGAGATAGCCCGTAGGGCTAAGGTAGTGAAGGGACATCACTCCAAAATTTGGACAGTTGAAAAAGTATGTTGCCAATTCACCCATGAACATGTTTCTAGGATAAGACAGAAAACAACAGAACATGGTGAACCCTCATGGCCATGGGGATGGCATATAGATTTAGCACAGAGACACCCTGCCTGGGAATTGACCCAAAGGACCACACACTCTGAGGCAACAATACACACTTTCATTGCAGAACTGCAAACTGAATACTTAGATTGTCAAGATTAAAAACAAGACTTGCAGCAAAAATAAACAAATAGCTACACAAAAACAAACAGCTACACAATTAGTCGGTCATTTGTATACACATTAACCCCATAGCATGGCTACCAAAAGTCAAGGTATCTTCAAGTGTTTAAAAGCAAAACCCGCTGCCAACTATACTGAGATGCAAATGCTTGTTTAGAGACTTAAATTTTATAAGAAAATGTCTGTGAACCACCAATACCTGCTGCTTTACTACTGATCATAATCCTAACTAATACCTCAGTACCAGAAGTGTTATGAGTAATTAAAATCAGTCTGCATTCTCCTTTAGCAAAGCCCCTAAGCCAGCATTAAAACTGATCAGCCTTGATACAAAACATTACTGTAGCTGCTGTGCTGGGCTTTAAGCAGCACCCACCAGTTAGGTTTTAAAAATTTCACTGGTAAGATTACAGAAAACAAGATGAAAAAATGGCCAGCACACAAAAGTCAGCACTATAAAGTTATTTAATAACAACCACCGAGAAAGAAAACAGTCAGCATAATGTCTATCAAGGAAAAAGGTAATCAGCAAACTGGTTTTGGCAAAATTGCCTTCATCAGTGCAATAACAGACATCATACCCATAACATTTAAATATTCAAAGTCTCCCTACCATTGGTGGTTTAAAGACTTTCATTGAGCCCAGGAGAAAAAAGTCCCCATAATTTAATAATCCATCTATTTTCTTTTGTATTTAATATTTTATGCTAGCAGTTTGTTCTTTTGGCCGTGTACCACTTCCATACATGTGTGCAGCGCATTTGGTTGTTTGAAGATTACAGAAAACCACAACACTGGTGAGATTACCACAAATAACATTTGCATGTCAGACAGAAGTGAAGCTGCTGTATTTTTTCCACAAGACTTATAGAGTAAGGTGTCTTTTCTTAATTAAGTCTTTTAATAATGTTTACTCTAAATTCAAATGTTTGTGGGTGTTACGCTAAAAAAAATGTTC
This sequence comes from Protopterus annectens, assembly GCF_019279795.1. Lineage (NCBI taxonomy): Eukaryota > Metazoa > Chordata > Ceratodontiformes > Protopteridae > Protopterus > Protopterus annectens. The sequence continues at coordinate 138,672,319 of NC_056735.1, forward strand.
CTGTAACACTAACAAGTTGTAATGTTAAGTTGTCAAACCTAGATGTTTTCTTTTCTAAATTCTCATGTTCTACAGCTAAGCTGTGGAACGCAAGACACTATGTTGCTTTTACACAGTGAAAAAAAAGGCAAAACAAATGTAGTACATATTACAGTTTGACACTTCCATGGGAAGCAGAACATATAAAATATAACAGGAAAAAGTAGGAATATCATTATTTTCAGTACTGTCTAAAATAAATGTAAACTGAACATGTGATTTTCAAGAAATTTGCCTAACAGCAGGTAGTTTCTTTAAGATCACATACCTTCCACTATCCTTAAAGCCATATAAAACAGGCCATCTCAAGAGCTACATAAACATCACAGAACACAAAAATAACAGGATGGTAAACACATGTAAAATATTCTTACCTTTTCTGTTGATATGAACTGAGGTCAATGCCTGTGTCAGTCTATGAAACAAGAAATTAATAAAACTTAGTATAGTCTTGGAGAACATAAATAAAGCTTACACAATTGTAAACTCAACTGCATTAATATTTGACCTCTGTCTAATGCAGGTAAATAGATATTAACTATTGTTTTTATAATATTAATTTATATAGATAGAATGTTCACATTTTTTTAAATTTCTCAACAACCAAGTAAAACAGACAGAATCCCTTAGCATCATATGAATATTCTAAGGTAGGTGAATAAAACGCTACTGACAGTATGTGTGTAACTTGAAAGATTGATGAGATATTGCAAGTTGATTACAAAATATTACAAATGTAACAGTTACTGTGTTTTCTGTGACTTGTAAAACTTGGTTTACGACCTAGGACCTAAAGAATACTACCACTATAAAAACAGTATGTGCTGAAGAGTTTCCAGAGATGTAAACATTTGTTTGAAATGTGAGGACATCATTTGATTCCGTCAAAAGGCTTAGGCTCCACCCATTAGAAGTTACAGTGCAAACATCCTGAGCTCCATTGGAGTGAATGAGTTAAACTGATGGCAAAACTCTAAAGGATAACCGCTGTATATCAAAAGGCCGCAGTGGTGGAGCAGTTAGCGTTGTCACCTCAAAGCAAGAGGTTCTCCCAGTCGATTCTCGGCTGGAGCGCCTTCTGTGTGGAGTCTGCATGCCCCCCCCCCCCCCGTGGTCGAGTGACATTTAAAGACATGCAGGTAGGTGCGTGGGTGAATAAGTGTGCTTTCTTTGAAGGTTGGGCATCGGGCTGGCAACTCGGCACCGTAAAAATCCACCGTCAATCATTAGCGGACCGGAGTTCTGCTGTGGCAACCCCTAACCAGGAAAAGCCGAAAGGCATTACTATCATTAATGCTTAAAAGGACACTGGAGGGACTAAATAAATAACTGTCAGAAAATACTTCATTCTTTTTAATATCTGAATAGAAATATAATAAAGTAAATTGCATGTTACATTATAAAGCAGTTCTGTAAAGCATTCAATTAGAAGTATTTATAAATGTGAGGAGAGAGAAGTTTTACTAGTGAATGCTGTAGCCCATCTTCTGCCATATGGAATTCTTCCAGAAGACACTAGTTACAGCATTTCAGCTGTAACCATAAAGGATGTATTGCCATTCATCTTAGGTAACACAGGAATAGATGAGATAAAGTAAAGGACAGTTGTGTAAAATCTTACCATAATGGTAGACCTCCTTGCCTTCACTGCTGCAGTATTCATTACCATATGTGATTCCCTGCCAGAAAAACACGATCGCCTGTCTAGGCCAGTCTACCAGACACTATTTTTTACTTATTTAAAAGGTACAGAGAATGTCACCCAAACACACTGTGAAGGATAGGGCATTCAGGCCTACCATAAACAGAACTAATTGCCCCAGCAGGAACACCAGTTCAAGGAACCACAGAGGTCATCTGTACATCCAGGAAGGCAAGAGACTAGGGGGAAGGAGGAAGGGAGCAATTACTGCAGCAGTGAAGGCAAGGACATCTACCATTAGTACAGTTGTGTACAATCTTATCCTATGTCCCAAGATTCACCACTCCAATATTCACTCCCACATGGGAGAGTGCCAAAGCTCAAGAGGAAACTAGGGGGGGAAAAAGCCATGAAGAATAGCCCTAACAAAACCAGCCCTACTACAGATACCATCTAACTTGTAGTCAGTACAGTTGTGTACCTACCATAAATGTAGATGTTCCAGTGTATTCACTGTTGCAATCATTACACTTGGGTTATCCTGCTGGCAGGCTACCCGCAGTCAGCCAGAGTTCCAAAGTCTAGGTCCGGCGTTGGTTGCTGTCGCCTCTTCCCTGACGTCAGTGCACCAGGGGTATAAAAGATGCAACAGACACCATTTTCTTCAGTTTTTCTTGCCCCAGATGTCAGGTATCCCCAGATAGGAAGGCTGAAAAAAATAAATTATGCAAAAAAGCATGCATGTACTAATATAAACTTATCCTTCATCTACAAGCAAATACACCACATAGGTTGTACAGAGTTGAGAAGTACAGAAAAGTCCCAGCAAAGAAAAAAGGGGGATGGTGGGTGGGTAACCTGGACTGCAACAGTGAATACACTCGAACATCTACATTTATGGTAGGTACACAACTGTACTATGTTCGTCGTGCTTCACTGTTGCAGTCATTACACTTGGGTTGAATCCCAAAGCTGAGGTTGGGTGGCTGGGTCTAAATTGGATTTGGAGAGGCTACCAGGCCCTGCAGAACTGCAGTGGCAAAGCCTGCTCTGGATTTAGAGTAGAGAGGTAAGAGGTAGTGCTTGGTGAAAGTGTGCACTGAACTCCAGGTTTCAGCTTCTAAAATGTCTTTGGTTGGTACTCCTCTGAGAAAGGCTGCTGAAGTGGCTGCTGCTCTGGTAGAATGTGGCCTAATGTCCTTAGGCACTGTTTTGCCACGTTGTGCATAACAGAAGTGAATGCAGTGTCCTATCAATTTTGAAATTGTCTGCTTTGTGATAGGCTTTCCTTGTGATCCTGCAGCATAGGCTACAAACAGTTGCTCAGTTTTTCTGAAAGCTTTTGTTTTGTCCAAGTAGAATCATAGCTGTCTGTGTATATCCAAAGCGTGCAGAAGTCTCTCCCCTTTATTCTGGGGGTTTGGGTAGAAAGTTGGTAAATGAATGGTTTGGTTCAGAGCCACATTGGAAACCACCTTTGGCATGAATGTTGGGTTTGTCCTAAGAGAAACCCTGTCCTGGTGAAAAATGATGAAAGGTTCCACAGCCATTAATGCCTGTAACTCTGAGACTCTTCTTGCTGAAGTTATTGCTAGGAGCAGAGCAGTTTTGCACGATAAGAATTTTATATCAGCTGTGCTGGCTGGTTCAAAAGGAGGCAGTGTGAGCTTTTCTAAAACAAAATTGAGATCCCAAGTTGGTACTGGTGCTCTCCTTCAGGTCTTATGTTTTTTGCCCCTCTGAGGTACTGTCTTAGTAGAGGATGTGAAAAAATAGGAGGTTCTCTATTGTAATGAGCTGAAATGGCAGAGGCATGGATCTTAATTGATGAGAAAGATAGGCCTTTGTCCAGCATCTCAGTTAGGTATTGTAAAATCTGAGGTATATTTGGAACAAGTGGTTCGTGCCCTTGTGCCTGGTTCCAAGCACAGAATCTCTTACATTTTTCTGCATAAGATTTCCTAGTGCTGGGCCTCCTGGCTTCTAAAATGACATCCAAAACAGCTTTAGAGAGAGACGCAGTCCGAGTGGCTACATTATCTGCCATGCTGCCAAATTTAAGGTTCCGAGTTGACTGTGCAGAATCTGATTGTTTTGCTGAGTCAGAAGATGAGGAATTTGAGGTAAAGCCAGGCTGGGCCTTGAGACAAGCTCTTTAGGATTGGGTACCAGTGCTGGCGTGGCCAGTCTGGGGCAATCAGGATCATTTTTGGCCTCTCTTGTCTGACATTTAGGAGCACCTTGGTAAGAGGAGGCATTGGAGGGAAGGCATAAACGGTCAGGGTTTTCCAGCTGAATGATAGAGCATCTACTTTCCATGCTTGAGAGTGATAAGTTCATGTGCAGAATTTCTGTAGTTGGCAATTGTGAGGGGAGGCAAAAAGATCTATGTCTGGGCGTCCACATTTCCTTATCATCATGCTGAACACCTGTGGATTTAGTTTCCATTCGTGAGGATCCATGAGATTTCTGCTTAGTTCGTCTGCCAGTGTATTTTTTCGTTCCTGGCAGGAACTGTGCCTGCAGATGTACTTGACAGGTCAGTGCTGTGTTCCACAAAGTCATGGCTTGCCTGCATAGGGGGTAGGAATGTGTGCCCCCTTGCTTGTTTATGTACCACATAACTGTGGTATTGTACCACATAACTGTGGTATTATCCGTCTTTATTAGTAGCTGTCCTGGATGTAGTAGGTCCTTGAAAGCTTTCAGGGCATTCTGTATAGCTAGCATCTCCTTTTGATTGATGTGAAGATGCATTTGTTCCTTGGGCCACGAGCCCTGAATACATTTTCCTGCCATATGTGCCCCCCAGGCATAATCCGATGCATCCATTGTTATTGTCTGCCTGGCTGTGGATAAGGTGAAAGGCTGTCCCTTGTTGTGGTGACAGGCCTGGGACCACCATCGAAACTCCTGTTGTAGGCAGGAAATTAAAGTTATGTTTGTCTCCAGGCTGTGGCAATGTTGAGTCCAAACACTTTTTAGATACCATTGTAGTTTCTTCATATGCAGTCTTGCATATGGAATTAGTAGAATGCAGGACGCCATGAAGCCCAGGGCCTGCAGAATTTTTCTTGCAGGGAGCTGGGTCTTTGTTGCCATCATTTGGAAGTAATGAGTCATTTGCCTTTGTTTGTCTGGCGTGAGATAAGCCATCTGGGCAGTTGTATTTAAGCTGGCACCCAGGAATATTATCTCTTGAGAGGGTAGTAGTTTTGATTTCTTTTCGTTTACTGTGTACCCTAGGCAAATTAGTAATCTTTTTACAAACACCAGATGCTTTACAAGAATGTCCTTGCTCTCTGCTTGAATAAGGCAGTCGTCCAAGTAGGGATATATTTGAATTCCTTTTTGTCTGCAAAATGCAATTACTGGTGCCAGGCATTTTGTGAAGACCCTGGGCACAGTAGATAAGCCAAAGGGCAGTGCAGAGAATTGGTAATGCATTGAGCCAGCTATGAATCTGAGGTATCTTCTGCAAGATTGTCTGACTGGGACATGCAGGTATGCCTCCTTGAGGTCCAAAGTAACTAGCCAAGCCTTCTTGCCCAGCATGGGTAGAAGTTGCTGCAGTGTTAACATTTTGAATTTTGGAACATTCAGGAAAGTATTTAGGATTGACAAGTCCAGTATTGGTCTCCAGGCTTTGTCCATTCTGGGTACTAAGAAAAGTCTTGAGTAAAATCCTTGTCCCTGTTCTTACTGTGGTACTCTTTGAATAGCTCCCATGTCCATGAGAGCAGCAATTTGTTTTTGTGCTGCTGCCCATTGGTTTTGTGGCAGGTCTGGCGTACCTTTTGATTTTGGAAGCGTGTGAAAAGTGGAACCTGTAACCCTGAGAAACAATATTCAGTACCCATTTGTCCTGGGTGATTATGTGCCAATTTTTTGAGAAAAGTGCTAGCTTTCCCCCTGGGGTGCTGCCAAAAGCTAAGTGTTTGGCATCTGTAGAGGGAAGTCATTGGGACGGTTTCCTATAAGGTTGTGATTTGTCTCCTCTTCCTTTGGGGGCTGAAGCACCCCGTTGTTTAGGTCTGTAGGAGCCTTGGGGCTGAGATCTGCCTCTTGGGCATCTGTATCTGCCTCTTTGTGGCCTGTCTGACACTGGAAAGGACCAATTTTTTGAAGGCCAGTTTCTGCTAAACCTAGGTGGTTGAACCTGTAAGAAATCCTTTACTGTCTGCATTGATTTTGCTTTATCCTCCATTTTCTTTAACACCAAACAAAGTATCATGCTGTAGTGGAGCATCCAATAATTTTACTTTAACATGTTCAGGTAAACTTTGCTCTTTCAACCAAGCATGCCTTCGAATAACAGAGCCTGTAACTGCGGCTCTACAAGAAGCCTCTAATGAATCAAAACCACATTGCAGAGTATGCTTTCCCACTTGTTCAGCTGCATGCAATAAATCCTGCATTTCCTTACTGTCAGGACTCTCTGAGTTTGAAACCATTTTCTGTTTTAACAAGGAAATGAGGTACTGTTGATATTTAAGCATGTGAAACTGGCAATTTAGAGCCCTTACAGCTAAAGTAGCAGAAGTGTAAACTTTTTTCCCCCATCTATCTAGAGCTCTGGAATCCCTATCCGAGGGGACAGGATTTTTAGCAGTGGAAGCCTTAACCCCTTTAGGACCCTGAGAAATTGTTTCTGGATCTGCAGCAGGGTTTTTGTAAAGAAATTTATGAGAGTCAAGGACCCTGTAGTATCTGTCTGGCTTGACTGGTGCAGGGGGTAAAGAATAAGGAGACAGACTGGATTCAGAGAAAACATCATCAACAATATTCAAGCACAGGGGGGGGAATAGCCAGGGGCCTGTGCTGAGGCAATAAAAGAAAGTCTCTGAGCCTTTTCTTGGATTCTGAATAATCCTGGCTCTCCCAATGGAAATGCTCCCTCATGGTGTGCAGGGTTTCCCCAAAAGAATAATCCTCAGGCAGACAGGCTGAAGGTATAGACTCTTCTGCATCAGAGTCCTCATAGGGAAGGAGAGAATATCCCTGATCAGGAGAAGAATCAGAGGAAATAGAAACCTGGTCAGAGGAATCATAGTCAGTGTCTTGCCTAGGCCTTTTGTCAGGAGGGGGATGGGAACCCCTGATTAAAGTAATTAGGTCTTCGGCCATTTTAAGCATCTGTTTCTTTGGCATGGATGACTGTTCAGGAGAATGCTGTACTTGTTTCCTTGTCTTTAATGGTGTTTTTGACTTTGCCTTTGGCTGCTGTAGTGGACTTAATAGTAAGCTGTGAAGGTCTGAAAACACCCTCAGAAGCCGATGCCTGCTCAGCGGCTCTGAACCCATCTGAGGGAATAGTTTCCGCAGGCCCAATACCTTGAGTTTCCACAGGCCTTGGTGTCTCCACATGGCTGTCGGATACGGCCTGTGGCTCTGAGGTAGCAGGTGTCAGGGGCTGCGAAAGCGCCTCACTGAGAACTGGCGACTGGCCTAGAAGAGGCTTCGTTGTCTGTTTTGGACCTCGGATGCCTGTTCTTTTCTTTGTCTTTGCGTTTTTTTATAAATTCCGGTCGTCGGTTGTTCTGACGGCATTATGTAATTAAACCTTTGGCCAAAATAATGTAAAGCAAAATCAAACAGACGTTTAATAGTGCATTTGTTGAATCTAGCACAAAACTGACTAGTAACGTCGTGGTCAGGGCCTAGGCAAGGAATACAGTAAGAGTGAAAGTCCTTATGAGGTATTTGCTTCCCACAAGAAATACAATTATTAACTTTTACTGACATCGGTCTGGAGCAAGAAAAAGTTTCCCCAACGGGGTACTTAGCTTTACTGAAGACTTCGGTTCTGAAACTCAATTTCAAAAATCTCAGGAGTCGGCCGACCGGCACTTGCGAACTGCTTTTGCTTCGGGTACCGCGCGGCAAGAAAGACTGAAGAAAATGGCGTCGGTTGCATCTTTTATATCCCTGGAGCACTGACGTCAGGGAAGAGGCAACAGCAACTGACGCCGGACCTAGACTTTGGAACTCTGGCCGACTGCGGGTAGCCTGCCAGCAGGATAACCCAAGTGTAATAACTGCAACAGTGAAACACGAACATCCAGCCCTACTACAGATACCACCTAACTTGTAGTGCTTGGTAAAGGTATGCACAGAAGTCCAGACAGCTGCCTCAAAAACAGAGTTAGTGTTTAAGCTATTAAAAAAAGTACCAGAAGAAGCCACAGCTCTAGTAGAATGAGTGTTAAACTGAAGAAGGAAGGCTCTTGCTATGAAAAGTGTAACAAAAGGAAACAGCCTTAGAAATACAAGAAGAAACAGTTTGCTTCAATACAGCAAGTCCCAAAGATCTAGGATGAAAATAAACAAATAACTGATCAGATTTTCTAACAGCCTTAGCCCTATCCAAACAAACCTCCAGTTGCCTATGCACATCCAAAGTATGCAGCCCCATTGTGGACGGGAAAAAAATGGGAAGATTACCAGAGTGGTCAAGTGAAGGCGCATTAACCACCTTAGGCATGAAAGAAGGGTTAGTGCGCAAGGGCACTCTGTCCTCAAGAAAGATCAAAAAAGGAGGACATGTCATAAGGGCCTGCAACTCAGACACCCATCTGGCAGAAGTAAGAGCTAACAAAAGAACAGTCTTCCAGGAACAATGATGAAAGAGGCTGAAGCAGCAGACTCAAATGGAGCCTAAGTCAACTTCTCCAAAACCAAGTTAAGATCCCAGGGAGGAGGAACTGGACTCCTGGGAGGTCTAATATTAAGGACACCTTTAATAAATTATTTCATCTCAAATCTAGAAGATAGAGGATGAGAAAAAGGCAAACAAGCAGAGACAGCTGATAAGTGGGCCTTAACAGAAGAATAGGCCAAATCATCATTGAGCAACTCACACAATAAAGAAAGAACCAAAGGAACATCCACAGTAAGTGGGCCCAGGTTGCGAGAGACACCAAATAGAAAACCTCTTCCATTTGGATAAGTAGGATTTCCTAGAAGTAGGCTTCCTGACCTCCTGCAGAACTTGCAGCACATCCTTTGAAAACAGGTGTCTATGAGGAATCAAAATCGGAATCAAAATCCTATCACCCACAGTGTCTTGTGTGATTAGATCCACCCTGTAAGGTAACTTGTGATGACTGCCCTTGGCTAGATGCAAAATTAGAGGGGAAACAGTGCTGTCACAGCCAAAAGGAAGTTACCAACAAGATTTTCGGAGCATCCTGGTGAATTCTGAACAAGACTTTTGGAATGAAAGGAAGAGGAGGGAATGCATAAAGAAAAATCCCCTTCCAAGAAAATGAGAGGGCATCCACCTTCCATACCAGAAGATCTGGGACTCTGGCACAAAATAAAGAAAAAGAACAGACTAGCAAGTATGGTTGGTGCACGGACAAACCAAACATACAAGTCAAAGAAGAAATCCAGCACCCTGAGCAGTAGTAGCAATAAATCCTTTATTAAACCAGACCAGTTTCAGCAGTCAGCTTTCTTCAGTGGTTCAATAATTACACAACTGTTACTCATATTTATTGGAATTTCAAACGAGGCAGTATGACATCATTTTCTGTATATAATAAAACATAACCAAAACATATGTAAATAGACATATATAATGCAATATGAAGTAGATATTTAAATTATATGATAAAATGCAAATATTTATTCCAATATACACATCAGAATTATATTGTTAAATTGCATTTAACAATATAATATAGTGACAATCCTGAGTAGCATTAGCAGGAGGAGCCTGTTTGCCACTCTTCCTACCTTTAGTAGAAGAGTGGGATTGCCTACAAACAAAAGCAGGCTTAGCAAGGTAATTTCTCTGAAATTTAGGAACAGGAGAAACAAACACGTGTGTAAGCTCCTGTACGGCCTTACCCTTACCCTGAAGGGACTTAAAACAAACCAGCAGCAGCTTCCCCAACCAAAAGTTTAGAATCCAGAAGAGCATCCATCAACTTAGCTTTAATATCATCAGGTAGAGGTTGAAGCCTAAGCCAAGAATACCTTGGAAAAAAAAATCAACCATGGTTCCTCCTGAATGTCTGAGATGGACATCTGCAAAGCCTCTCCAGACCTACTGCCAGGTGAACCCTCACTGGCCTCCAACATGGTTGCGAAAGAGTAAGCCAACAACACAGCCGGGTGAGCCTCCGGGTTTGTAACAACCTCGGGAGAAACACCTGGCAGAAGTTGGACAACAGAAGATTCCAGTCACGCCTTTTTCACCTTCTTCCCATAATGGCTAACTGTCAAGGCAGGACATTCCTTTCATTGTATCTTTAGAGAGAAGCTTAAGATGCTGGTTCTCAAGATTCAAAGAAAGGGAAGAAAGACTACTGCGAAGGGTTTTTTGGAACAAACGCCTCACAAACAGAACAAGATGTATGGTCATGACAGGCTCTTAGGCAAAAAAACACACTTACCGTGGCGGTCTTAATGGGGAATCTGTCTCCCACACTGGTATTTACCCTTCCCAGATGACATTAACCTTAAAGAGCACTTAAAAAAGCAAGAAAAACAAAAACCCCAACAGGGCACTTCTCTGCAACTGCAAAGAATTCAGCAAGCAGGTGTAGGTAATACCCGGAGAAAGAAAATGCATTCAGCTGGCAGAAACGGATGCAGGAAAACAGACCGACGGTGAAAAGATACATTCGGAACTGGCAGCAAAGAAGTTCTGTTTGTGGTAAGCCTGAAAGTCAGACTGGCCAGACGTTCGGGCTTCCGCAGCAGAGAATCCCATATGGTAATGAATACTACAGCAATCAATCACAACAGGGAAGCCTTCAGAAAGCCATGATACTCCTCTGGAAATTAAGGAGGAAGAAAGTGAAAGATCTTGAAGGTCTTGTTTAATAATATCAATAAAGAGGGACGTGGAGTACCAGCATCTTGGAAGAAAACTGAAGTGACTGTGTTACCCACAGATGGTAAAGACCTTTTCAGATCTGGCTTATACAGATCAACTTCAATTTTAAACCATCACTAGTGATAATGTCTGTACTAGCTAAGAAAATGGCAAAGAAGTTACCGAAGTTGACAGATATGGACCAACATGATTTTAGGGAGGGGAAGAATGTATCTGACAACATTAAAGCTGAGCTATGAAGATCCAGAGGGAAGCAGAGTATAGGAAACCACCACTACTGTTAGTAGGTCTTGTTGCAGAGAATGCAAAAGAGTCAGCTGGAATTTTCTGATTAAGACAATAGTAACATTTGCAGTCCCTGACAGAATAATACAGTTAATGAGAAAGACAAAAGTGGGTCAGAGTCAAAAACTAAGGTGGGAGGATTCCTCTCTGACAAACTGTGTTTGAACACAGGAACAAGGTATAGCTATTCTTTTTTCAGCTATCATGGGTGGCATAGTGTCGCAGCAGATAGTGTTGTCACCTTACAGCAAGAGGCTCCCTGGTTCAATTCTTGGCTGGGGTGCCTTCTGTGCAGAGTTTGCATGTCCTCCTTCTGTTTGCGGGGGTTTCCTCCCATATTCCAGAGATATACAGTAGATGGACTGGATACTCTAAATTGGCCATAGGTGTGAGTGTGGTGTGGAAGAATTACCATGGCAGAGCTAGCCACCTGGCAGTGTAAACCTTGGCTCTAGACTGTTATTGTTGAAGTGACGTGCCCACCCCATATGCAAAAAATGGGAAAAGTGGTTGTAGATAAATGGATGGATTTGCTTTACATTTAGAGCCACTGGCAAAAAAATAAAGGATTCACAAAATTAAGGATATAAACTGACAAGGTCAAGATAGCCTCACAGGATAAAGACAAACACAACGTCTTCTAGAGCTATGCCCAAAACCCAAAGGGAGCGCAGGTCAGTGTACCAACTGGTGGTTAATGGTGCTACCTTCACTGAGCAGAACAATATAGTGAATCTGCTGACTGACAAATTCGGCCCAAACTTCACCCCCCACTCTGCCACCAACTAGCATAATGCCCCCCACCCTCACTATTACATACATGACTGCAAATTTGGAGGTATCCTAGATTCCCCCATGACAAAACATCTTACAAGAGGATCTAATGCAGGCAAATGACTGGTGCCAAAGTCGTGGACTAAAACTCATGCCAAGAAATGCAATATAGTGACTTGGGATAAATTGCTACCCAGGTTAATTATTCCATTGATAAGACACCTCTAAGAGTTGACCCCGTAGTCAGGGATCTGGAAACATATGTAGACAGTAATCTAGCCTTTGACCAACATATGGCTAGGGTAGTAAGAAATCCATTTGAGATTGCTCATCTTAAAAGTATGGGCATGGCATCCAGATGCAAAGGAGTCACAGTGGCACTTTATTCCACCCTTACCAGACCCATCATTTATTATACTGCCCCCTTAGGTATGCATCTGACCTGACACACGCAACAGTTGGAATGCCCACAAAGGTTCTTACCAGGAGAATCCAACAAATAAACACAATGACCTATAAAAATCTCGTTAAAGCCCCTCTCTCTATATCCTGTCTCCTATAGGTTACTGAGAGGTGATCTACACCTGGTATACAATGCATCCTCGGATCCAGCTCTGATGGCTTTTCACTTGTGAAAAACGAACAGCATCAGAACCACTAAAGCCACAGATTTAAATTTTGCTTGTGACATAAATAAAACAAGCTGGTGACACAGATGTGCATCTCAGAGGATCCCCATGCTCTGGGACAGGCTCTCCATCCATGTGAAGCAGAGTCCATTCCTAACCTTATTTAAGCATAACTGTGAGCAATGGATGGGAAATTAGAAATTCACCCTGGGTTTGCCCCCCCCCCCATGCCTCTGATCCAGGCAGACAGTACTGCCCAAGCTAAAATACCCCCCCCAAAAAAAAGCTGTAGAAACTTAACATACCCCTTCCTACCACCCATGAAACACAGGGATACAGCTGAGCTGAATTGCACATTTATAGGTTCATAGGTGTGTACTAGGCTAATTGCTCTGGAGCCTTTACAAGCCTAGCCCATAGAAGTGCCCTGGCATTGTGCCATCCGACGTTAGTTCGCAGTGCCTCTATAAAGTAGAACCACTGGAGTGATCCCTGGTGTGAACTTTCTATTTCCCATCCACTCATCAAGATTTCTCTTGAAGAGAGCCAGTGAGGTGCTCTGCTTGACATGTACACACACCACAAATCCAGTCTCACATAGACCTATCGCATCAGCAAACCAAACGCATAAACACACAAAAACATACTCGGAGACTCTAAATAAAAATCTGCCTAAGCAGTAGAGACCTCCAAAGCAGACATCCAAGCAACACCTACCACGAAACAATATCCACGTAGCACATAGCTCACAAAGTCAGTGTGCCACACAGTCACAGCCCTTAAGGCTAAACAACACACCTAATACAGTTGTAATAGGTGACTCTATTGTCAGACACACTGACATCCCACTCACCAGGCTGAACAAGGAGAAGGTCACTGTAAGCTGCCTGTCAGGTGCCAGGATCCGCCACATAACACAAGCACTCGGGTCACTCCAAAGCAAGTACAAGTATTGTCCATGCTGGTGTGAATGACCTGAGACGTACCTCCCTGGACTACATGAAAAAAGACGTACAGGAGCTCTTTGATCATGTAGCCCAGGCCGGTATGACCCTGACCTTGAGCAGCATCTTAGCCTCACCAAGAATGATGCCGCAGTATAAAGACAAAATGATCAATTTTAACAATTGGCTAAAGTATTGGTGTCATTCAAAGGGGATCATGTGTCGGTCAGCCTGGGATGACATGCTCGACAAACCACGTTGCTTCGCTAGGGACGGCTTGCACCTGTCATCCCTGGGTTTTTGAATACTGGCTAAGGCTCTTGCCTCCCCCATAGTGCCTTTTTAGGCAAGGGTCAAAAGACAAACCCCACCCCCATAGACAACACAAAGAAAAAAAAAAAACTAAGGGTAATGCTGCTCAACGCCAGAAGTCTAAACCTCAAGATGCACGCACTTGAGACTCTCCTCAGTATGGAGAATATCGATATTTGTGCAGTAACAGAAACCTGGTTCAAGGCTCCTGAGAGCACTCCAGCACTACCAGGCTATACTTCATACCATGCTTTCCGGCCGCAAAACTCGGACCGAACCACAAAAGGAGGGGGAGTATCCATATTTATCAAAGATACCCACACCTCCAGGCTAGTGGCACTGCACGAAGCTTCGGAGACCATCCATGTGCAACTAACAGTGGGCAAAACTGCCTTCCAGTTTGTAGCCTGCTACAGACCACTCTCCTAAACACAGGAACATCACTCGGCTTTCCTGAGAACACTGAAGAATATGAAGGTCTCTCCAAACACTATTATACTGGGTGACTTCAACTACCCAAACATTGATTGGGAAAACTACTCAAGCCCAAACACCCTCGCCCAACTGTTCCTAGAATTTATAAACTCAAATGCTATGGAACAACTGGTCACCACTCCCACAAGAGGGGAAAACATACTAGAGCTGGTCATCACCAACATGGGGTCTCCATGTTCCACACCAGAGGTATACCCCTCATTGGTAAGATCAGACCATAAACAAATCTCACTGGACATCCATATTCCGTCCCCACCCCTAGCCAAGGAAACCACGGTGAAGAACTTCTCAAAAGCAAACTTCACACTTCTCAAAACTGAGGTGGAATCCTTCAAAGCCCCCAGGCCAGTGGACAATACGGCCCAAAATGCAGAATCCTTTACAAAAGCATTCTATGGACACCTACAGGAATGCATGGAGCATGCTATCCCAAATAAAACCAAGACTCCGTCCTCCAAAGGCAAGAGACCTGTCTGGTGGACCCCGGCCATAAATAAGCTATACAACAGAAGGAGAAAGCTACTACATGACAGAGCAAAATCCCAAAAAGGGAAGGCATCACTGATCAGTACTAGCAAGAAACTACGATCCCTCATAAAATTTTCTAAGGCCAGCTTTGAAAGAGAAATTGCATAAGACACTAAAGATAATCACAAGGCCTTCTTTAGTTATGTCAGAAACCTGGGAGGCAACTCCCAGATATGCTCTGAGTTGGTGCAAAATGACAAAAAATTCACTGAACCCACAGACATTGCCAACATCCTGGCAGAAAGGTTCAGTGTAAACTTCTCCCACCCTTCCCCCCAAAAAGAGCAAATGTCTATCCCAACAGAGTGTAGCCTTCCTGAGATCACAGATGCACAGGTGAGAGCTGCCCTCTCCAAAGCTAAAAACACAGCATCAATGGGACCAGACGGCGTCCCGGGCTGCGTCTTACACGAGCTCCAAGAAAAACTAAACCCTCATATAAAGTCACTGTTCAATCTCAGCCTTACTACAGGATATGTTCCCAAGGAATGGCGTACAGCAACATTGGTCCCACTCCACAAAGGTGGTGCCACAACAGACCCCGGAAACTATCACCCTATAAGCCTGACTAGCCTGGTCTGCAAAGCTATGGAATGTATCATCATGGAAATCATAAACAAAGACATTGGGAACCTCCAGACACTGGATCCTACCCAATTCGGCTTCGTTAAGGGCAGATCTTGCCTCTTGAACCTGGTCGACTTCTTTGAAACAGTTACCAAAGCCATAGATGAAGGGAAGGTAGTCCACACAGCCTACCTGGACCTCGCAAAAGCCTTTGACACAATACCCCACTCAGGCTTCATAAATAAGCTCACCAGCTTAAATATCAACCCCCAAGTCACAAGATGGGTTGCAAACTGGCTCAGGTATAGAACCCACATGGTCAGAATAGCAGGTGCCATTGTCAGACTCTAAACCAGTTATAAGTGGTGTCCCACAAGGCTCAGTCCTGGGACCTCTTTTGTTCGGTATATATTTCTCCGAGGTACAGGCTAACACGGGTGAACTATGGTTGACCAAGTTTGCAGATGACTGCAAACTGGGTGCTATAATCGACTCTCCGACTGACACAAGCATCCTTCAAAAGGGTCTCACAGAGACGGATAACTGGTGCCAGAGCCATGGTCTAAAGCTAAATGCCAAAAATTGCATAGTCATCCACTTTGGAAAAAACAAAGTGCCCACAAATTACCACATAGTTGGTAATCCATTAAGTACGGAAGAAGTAATTAGGGACTTGGGGACCCAAGTAGATAGCAATCTCTCCTTTGACAATCATGTTGCCAAAGGGGTTAGAAAGACCTTCTATATAGCCCACCTTATCATGAAAGGGTTCACATCTAGATCAAGAGAGGTCATTGTGCCCCTCTACTCATCACTTATCAGGCCCATAATTGAGTACAATGCCCCATTTGGGATGTACCTTACCCGACACCTTCAGCAACTGGAAAGACCCCAAATGTATCTCACCAATAGGATCAAGGGGCTCAAACAGATGACCTATGCAGTTCGGCTAAAGAAACTCCAGCTCTACTCAATTGCGTACCGCCTACTCAGAGACGATCTGTGCCTGATGTATAAAGCCATGTCCAACCCAGAATTAATGGACATGGTTCACCTCAGGAAATCTAAATCCCTTAGAGCTACATGCTCCAGGGACCTGAACCTCAGCACAGAAATAAATAGGACATGCTGGAGGGACAGATTCATATCCCAGAGGCTCCCCTCACTCTGGAACAAAATCCCAATCCATGTTAGGCAGAGCCCCTCACTGACCCTCTTCAAGAGAAATCTTGACGAATGGATGGGAGATCGTAAGTTTACCCCTGGGATCTCTTCTGTGTCGCTGCTTGACAGAGGTACAGTAAACAAACCTTAAAAGGGCTACCTTCTGTGACCTACTAAACAGAGGCACAGTCAACTAATCTAAAAGGGTGGCGAAAGCCAAACATACTCTGGCTAGGCTTATAAATGCCCTAGGGCAGATAGCCTAGTATCAACCTATGAACCTATGTATTGGAAGTCTATTCCAGAGCATGGGCAGTCTCTGGGTTATGAACCTGTCCCTCCAGCATGTTCTACTGATTGTGGTAATGAGGTTGAGGTCTCTGGAGCATGTGGTGCGGAGGGATTGGGATTTTGTTAGATGCAGAATTTCTAACAGAGCTGGGTCAGACATGATTAAGTCAAGCAGAGATCGCCTCTTAGTAGACGATATGAGACAGAGAATAGCTGTAGTTTTTTTGAGTTTGTCCATGTAGGACATGTGTTTAATGCCTAGGATCCTCTTTATGAGGTACTTTTGTGGCCTTTCCAGCTGTTGCATGTGTCTAGTGAGGTATATGCCAAATGGGGCATTAAACTCGATGAGTGGCCTAATGTGGGAAGAGTACAGAGACATGATGACCTCTTTCTTCCTGGATGCAAAACCCTTGGTAATGAGATATGCCACATAGAAGGACTTTCTGACCACAGTGGCAATGTGGCGGTTGAAGGAGAGTTTGCTGTGAACCTGTGTCCCCAGATCTCTAATAATGCCTTCAGTGTTCAGTGGGCTCCCATCGATGTGGTAATTAGTGGGAACTGAGTTTTTACCAAAGGGGATGACGACGCATTTTTTGGCATTAAGCTTAAGGCCATGGTTTCGACACCAGTCATTGGTCTCAGTGAGGCCTTTCTGTAGGATGTCTACATCACCTGGAGAGTTAATAATGGCTCCCAGCTTGCACTTGTCTGTGAATTTGGTCAGCCAGTCCCTCCATGTTGGCCTGGACTTTTGAGAAGTAGATGCCAAACAGGAAAGGACCCAGGAAAATTTCAGGTCATTTCAGGATACAAAATAAATCAAAATAAAACAAAGGCTATAGTTGTAGACTAAGGACCCACACTTGAATTGGGTCAGCAATGCCCATACTTATGGTAACATGATAACATGAAGTATTTAAGTACATGGATTTAAAAAAATCTGTTATACCAGCTGAGGATATACAGGAAGAAACAAAAGACAATATAAAAATTGTGATACTAACTGAAAGCCCTTGATTAAAGACTTGATTAGTAAAATGAAAGCAGTGAGAAGGTTTTTAGTCCCATTAGTGTTATATACAGGCCAGGCATATTTTTATCAACCAGATTAGTTGTGGATAACAATAAAGAGCTGAAGAAATGCATTTGTAAGGGGCATACAAAGATTACCTGATTTGAAGGGGTAATTTAGAGCTATGCAGTTAAGGCTTACATACATAACTTAAGTAGACAGTTCTAAATCAAAGTGGAAAAGGATGGTGACAAAACAGTGGTGGTGTTTCAAGAGTGAAAGACTAGGATTTTGGATGCATGTCTGTAAGAAAAATAACCAGAGAGAGTATTATATTCATCAAGTAGCAGAAAGTATTTCACGAATTAAGACAGCTCGGGAATGGAGGAAGATTTTACCACATAGATGCCTGCAAGTAGGGGTACAGAAAATAGGCAAGAGAGAGAGGCAGGAATGTACTCAAATAAATTAGCAAATGAACCAATGTACTGTAAGCAAATAAATCAAGAGGAAAAAGTAACAGAGTGGAACGAAGCTAAGTGGAAGCTTGGACTACAAGTTAGGGACTGCCTTCCCTATCAGGGATTGATAAGAGTACAGGCAAACAGAAAGGGTAAGGGACTGCTAAGTAAAGAGTTTGTAGTTGAGTCTAGAATGGAAGGTGCTGTTTAAATGATAATCAGAAGGGCATATAATATTTCATTTGTTTGTTTTTTTGACTGGGAAAGTTGACTGGGTATGATCCCTTTTTCAGTGGAGACCCAGGGAGAAAAGCTCCATATATAATGTTTACAAGCATTATAACAATTAAATTTACACAAGATTTAAAAGTATAAAACCAAGGGACACTCCAACTGAAAAACTACCACCAAATGAAGAATGTCCAGTCTACCAACAACTCCAAAAAAACACTCGTTAAAAATGAAAAACTTTTCTTAAAACTTGTGCCTGAAAAAACAAAATAAGTGCTTTCGCCTCTATGTTCTTTTTTATGTAAGAAACTTCATCAGATAACCCAGCTTTGTGCTTACCTTTTATATTAGGAACAGAATACGCAAGAATCCCAGTTTGAATACATCCCCCAGCTGTAGCCAAATAACTGAACCAGTTGACATAACACTCAATACAAAAAAGAAGTTATGTACTCACCATAACGTTCCATGTTGGTAGTCCATCTCACCCTTCATTTTTACATATGGGTTCGAGGATAAGCTCAAAGACTTCTGGTTTGCTCGTGGCTAAGCAGGTATCACATAGTGCACCAGTACAAACCCCAGATCTTGTTTGCTGCTCACTAGAAGAAAAAACCCATACCAGACAAACCAATACTAAATGGTCTCCAACCAAAGATAACCAAATTATTATTATTGTTATCTCCAGATCTTCCAGGATGGGGGCAGGAGGGCAGGTTGGTAAAAATGAAGGGTGAGATGGACTACCAACATGGAATGTTATGGTGAGTACATAACTTCTTTATGTTGTGTAGTCCAATCTCACCTTCATTTTTACATATGGGACAGCGTCTCTAGCACCTTATTCTTGGGTGGCTCACTGGAAAATACTCCTAAGTACCGTGGAGCCAAAGGATGCTCTACCTCTGGAAGCTAAATCCAATTTGTAATGTGTAATAAAAGTGTGAGGGTTAGCCCACGTAGCTGCTGCACAAATATTATCAAGTGGGACCCTGGCTTGAAAGGCTGCAGAGGTAGACAGCGACCTGGTAGAATGAGCCTTGATCCTGCAGGGTAAAGGTCTGCCCTCTGAACTGTAGATAAAGGCTATGCAACTGGAAATCCAGTTAGATAGTGTCACTTTAGAAACTGGTAATCCCAATCTGGAGTCAGAAAAGGAAATGAATAGTTGATCTGATTTCCTAAATTCCTTGGTCCGCTGTAAATAAAAACGTAGTATTCAGCTGCATTACAGTGATTAGGGAAGAAAACTGGGATTTCTATGGATTGACTTAAGGTAGCAGGGGAACAAACTTTGAGGACAAAGGAGGGATTAGTACGCAGTGACACCCTGTCCTTGTGAAAGATCAAATAAGGTGGCTTAACAGACAAGGCTTGTAGCTCCAATACCAGTCTAGCTGACGTAATAACTAACAAAAACAAAGTCTTCCAAGACAAAAATTTCAATGAAGATGAGTGTGAAAGTTCAAACGGGGGAGAAGTCAGTCTGGACAACACAAAATTTAAATTGCAAGAAGCCACAGGTTCTTGCAGTGGTGGTCTCAAAAGAGTGATTCCTTTCAAAAAGGTCTTGCATAGCTTATGAGACATCACATTGTTATATGGAAACCCTAAGTGAAAATGAGAAATCACCGCCAACTGGACTCTGATAGTGGCGGCAGCTCCTTGTTGAAAAAGCTCAGAGAGAAATTCCAAAATCACAGGTTTAGAAGCAGTGCAGGAATCTACATTCATTTTCTGTGCCGAAATAGAAAATCTTTTCCATTTACTGCCATACAGCCTCCTAGTTGAAGGTTTATGGGAGTACATAAAAATATGTGATACTGAGGATGATACATCATGAAGCCTGACTAGGGATGGAAATGGAGCAGCCACGCTGTCAACCTGAGGGTGTGGACTGAAGGACGTAGCGAACCTGACATGCGAGTCAACAGATCTGGAGCTGGGTCCAGGATCCAAGGATTGTCCAGGAGAAGAGGCTCGAGAAAAGGGAACCACACCTGACGAGGCCAGTAAGGAGCAATGAGGATAAACTTGCTTCCCAGCCGACTGGCTTTCTGAATCACTTTGGAAATGAAAGGACATGGAGGGAGGAAAAGCATACAGAAGTCCCATGGGCCAATTGTGAGCCAGAGCGTCTCTGGGAGTCTCCCTGGAGGGGGAATGAGGGAAAAATAGCTGCTGCATTTGGTATTGACTGGGTTGGCAAAGAGGTTGCAGCAAGGCTGTCCCCCACATTTGTGGAAAATCTGTTCCGCTGTTTCACTTTTCAGAGACCACTCGTGAGGCAGTAGAATCACCCGGCTAAGCTTGTCGGCTATCACGTTGGTCGTCCCTGGAATGTGCGTTGCAACCAGAAAGCGCTGGGAAGAAATCGCCCATTCCCAAACTCGCATGGCCTCTCAACAGAGTGGTTAAGATCTGGTACCGCCCTGTTTGTTGATATACCAAACTACCGACATGCTGTCTGATTGTATTGCAATAGTCCCGAGAGGAAGAAGGTCTTGAAGTGCTTGCAACGCCAGGAGCACCGCCCTAATCACCAGAACACTGATATGCAGGTGAGCCTCGTGTTCTTGCCATGTGCCTTGGACAGTCCTGCCAAGATAATGCCCACCCCCCCACCCGATCTGGGAGGCATCCATGGTCACAGTCTCAACGGGTTGGGCAGGAACAAAGGCAGCGCCCGTGATCAACTGGTTGGGAGCTATCCACCAAAGAAGGTCCTTCTTGCATGACTCCTTCAGCAGGATAGGATGACTCAGCAAGAGATATCGGAAGGACCATAGGGAAGATAGAAGCCACTGGAGAATTCTCATGTGTAACCTGGCTAATGGTACTAATAGAATGGTGGAAGCCACAGTCCCGAGGAGCTGAAGAACCCACTTCGCTTTGACCTTCCGCAACGGAAGAAGACATTGAATTTGAAAGATTAAGTTTTGTGCCCTGTCGGCGGGGAGATGAGCTGTCATGTTCACTGTTTCTACCTCTGCGCCTATAAAAATCACAGATTGAGAGGGCAATAATGCAGATTTTTCCCAGTTTATGGAGATCCCTAACTGAGCACAAAGTTGAATAGTGGCGTCTCTGTTTTGGAGGAGTAGATGCCTGGTGGGGGCGGTCAGGAGTCAGTTGTTCAAATATGGAAACACCTGGAATCATTGACATCTCAGGTAAGCTGTCACTACTGCCATGCATTTGGTGAACACCCTAGGGGCTGTGGTGAGACCAAAGGGCAGAGCACAAAACTGATAATGACTGGCTCCCAGCCGGAAGCGTAGATGGCTCCTGGATGCCTTGTCCATTTTTATATGGTAGTAGGCGTCTTGGAGATCTAGACAGCACATCCAATAGTCTTTTCCTAACAATGGGAGTATCGACTGCAGAGTTACAATCCGAAACTTGTCCTTCTTCAAGGATTCGTTTAACCTGCTGAGGTCCAATATTGGCCTCTAATTTCCAGTTTGTTTTGGTACTAAAAAGAACCTGGAGTAAGTTCGGGATCCTATCTGGTCTGCTGGGATTGACTGGATGACTCTTTTTAAAAGCAACTTATTGATCTCCACAGTTGCCTGATCCCTGTGATTGGGTGGTACATCTGGGATCTTTTTGGGTACAAACAGTGGAAGGGAAAAGGGTATGATATAGCCTCTGGTAACAACTCTTTGTACCCACTTGTCTTGAGTGATATTTGGCCAGGCTTCTGGATACAAAGAAATGCAACTCACGACCGGCCCCAGAGAAATGCAGTCAGGCTTCACATCAGGAGTGCTGATAAGGCCATCCTCGAAAGGAATCACGGCCTTGCTGGTATTGTGGACCACCCCTGCCTCTAAGGGTGACGTCTCCCATTTCCTCCTCTTCCTCTGCCTCTGAAGGAGGATTCACTTTGTGTGTCCGGAAAGACCCTCTGGGACTTTTTGAACCACATTATACCGCCCCTTTGACCTTTGGGGTATGTTCGAGAGGGAACAGGAAAAAGTACAGCTGTGTACACCTACCATAAATGTAGATGTTCGAGTGTCTTCACTGTTGCAGTCATAACTGTAGGGTGCTCCTGCCGGCAGGCAGCCCGAGGTCGGCCAGAATCCCAAAGTCTGGGTCCGGCGTCAGCTGTACAATCCAGTACCCTGACGTCAGTACGCTCTGGAACATAGCCCTCAGCCGACGCCATCTTCTCCAGCCTTTCTTGCCCTAGATGTCAGAAGTCCCCAACAGATCATAAATGAATCCCACTAGGAAACACAAATACACCACAAAAGAGAGAAAAAGAGGGGATAGGAGGGAGGGAAACACCGACTGCAACAGTGAAGACACTCGAACATCTACATTTATGGTAGGTGTACACAACTGTACTATGTTCATCGTGTTTCACTGTTGCAGTCATAACTGTAGGGTGGAATCCCAAAGCAGTGAAAAAAGGAGGAGGTTTAGACAGAAGACGTGGCAGCAAGAAGACCCTGCAAAACAGCAGAGGCAAAGCCTGCCCTGGTCTTAGAATACAAAGGGAGATTGTAGTGCTTGGAAAAGTATGCACAGAACTCCAAGTGGCAGCTTCCAAGATATCCTTGGTAGGAACTCCCCTGAGAAAAGCTGTAGAAGTAGCAGCTGCTCTAGTAGAATGACTTCTCACAGTACCTGGAAATTGTTTCCCATGATGAGTGTAACAAAACCTTATTCCATAAGAAATCCATTTGGAAATAGTTTGTTTAGAAATAGCCTTTCCAAGAGAACTGGAGGCAAAAGAAACAAACAATTGGTTAGATTTTCTGAACTCTTTAGTCTTGTCCAAATAAAATCGTAACTGTCTGTGCACGTCCAAGGAATGCAAAATCCTTTCCCCTTTATTCTGAGGATTAGGAAAGAAGGTAGGAAGGTGAATTGTTTGATTCAAAGCCACTTTCGAAATCACCTTAGGCATGAAAGTAGGATTGGTCCTCAAGGATACTCTGTCCTGGTGGAAAATAAGGTAGGGTTCCACAGCCATGAGAGCTTGCAACTCTGAGACCCTTCTGGCAGAAGTCAAAGCTAACAAAAGAACCATCTTCCAAGATAAAAACTTAATATCTGAAGATGCAGCAGGCTCAAAAGGAGGCAAAGTAAGTTTTTCTAAAACATAATTAAGATCCCAAGCAGGAACAGGAGGGGTCCTGGGAGGTCTTAAATTCTTAGCCCCTCTCAAGAATTGTCTCACCAAAGGATGAGAAAAAAACAGGGGGATCAGTATTGAAATGAGCAGAAATAGCAAAAGCATGAATCTTAATGGAAGAAAAGGAAAGTCCATAAGACAAAAGATCCGACAGGTAAAGCAAAATAGAAGAGAGATCAGGTACCAGAGGATCCAAGCCTCGGTCCTGCATCCAAATGCAAAATCTCTTCCATTTAAAGGCATAGGATTTCCTAGTGCTAGGCCGTCTAGCTTCCAAAAGAACATCCAAAACTTGTTTGGGAAGACTAGAAGAAATCAAATTCCTTTGAAGAGCCAAGCTGCCAGGCAAAGAGTCTTGAGATTGGAATGTAGCAACTGACCCTGATGCTGGGACAGAAGAGAAGGGTTCAGAGGAAGGATCCAAGGAGGCTCCAAGAACAAGTGCTTTAAAGTTGGATACCAAAACTGGCGAGGCCAATTTGGAGCAATCAAAATGAGGAACTTGGGCTTGTCCTGTTTTATCTTTAGTAATACCCGAGGAAGTAGAGGAAGAGGAGGGAAGGCATATCCCGAAAGGTTTCTCCAGCTGAAGGACAGGGCATCCACTTTCCAAGCTGTTTTGTGGAATGACCTGGTGCAAAAGAGAGGCAGCTGATGATTGAGATGGGATGCAAACAGATCTATCTGGGGGCATCCCCAAACTGCAGTGATCCTGTTGAATAAGTTGGTGTCTAGCATCCATTCGTGAGGATCTAAAATGTTCCTGCTCAGGCTGTCTGCTAAGAGATTCTGTTTTCCTGGTATGTATTGGGCCTGGAGATGTAGATTCAGATTTAGAGCCGTGTCCCATAAAGCCCTAGCTAGTCTGCAAAGGGGGTACGAATGAGAACCCCCCTGCTTGTTTATGTACCACATGACTGTGGTGTTGTCTGTGCAAATCAAAAGAGGTCCTGGATGCAAAAAGTTCTTGAAGGCTAGAAGAGCATTTTGAACTGCCATTTCCTTGAGATTGATGTGCCAGTGAAGATGATCCTTTGTCCAGGTTCCCTGCTGGCAATTGCCTAGAAAATGTGCTCCCCCAAGCATAATCCGAGGCGTCTGTGGTTATGATTTGAGAAGGTTGAGGAAGGCGGAAAGGCTTTCCTTTGTTTAAAGCACACACCCTGGACCACCAAAGGAACTCCTTCTGGAGGCAGGGGATCAGAAGAATCAGAGTGTCCAGATCGTGGTAATGCTGCGACCATACACTTTTCAGATACCATTGAAGCTTTCTCATATGAAGCCTTGCATTTGGAATCAACAGAATGCAGGAAGCCATGTAGCCCAGTGCCTGCAGGAATTTCCTTGCAGTGAGCTGAGGTAGAGTTGCCAAAGTCTTGAAAATTGAAGCCAGCTGTATTTGTTTTTCTGTAGTGAGGAAGGCCCTTTGTAAGGTTGTATTTAAGAGGGCTCATAGAAATACCATTTGTTGAGAAGGGATCAAATGTGACTTTTTTGTGTTCACTGAAAATCCCAGTAGGAGGAGGAGACGTTGAACAAAATCCAGATGTTGAAGTAAAAGATCCTTGCTGTCTGTCTGAATAAGGCAGTCGTCCAAATAGGGGTAAATCTGAATCCCCTGGAGTCTGCAATAAGCCACTACTGGTGCCAGGCACTTGGTAAAGACTCTGGGCGCAGTAGATAAACCAAAGGGCAGTACAGAGAATTGAAAGCGTCTCGAACCTGCCTTGAACCTGAGGAATTTCCTGCGTTCCTGCCTGATGGGAATGTGTAAATAAGCTTCCTTTAGGTCCAATGTTACCATCCAGGCGTCCTGAGAGAGCATTGGAATCAGCTGCTGCAGAGTAAGCATCTTGAATTTTGGAATTTCCAAAAAGGTGTTTAACACAGAAAGGTCCAGAATAGGTCTCCATGATCTTTGTTTTCTTGGAACCAGAAACAGTCTTGAATAAAAACCTTTTCCCATCTCTGAGAGTGGAACAGGCTCTATGGCTCTCATGGCCAGAAGAGCATCCACTTGATTTAAGGCCTCTGACCATTGATGTTTTGGCAGATCTGGCCAACCGAAAGCCCTTGGCAAGGTATGAAAGTGGAATTTGTAGCCTTTTAAAATCACGTCCAATACCCATTTGTCCTGGGTAATATGAGTCCAATTTCTGTAAAAAAGAGAAAGTTTTCCTCCGAGAGGGGCATCCAGGTAAAGAGGTCCTGTAGCCCAACCGAGAGAGTCATTGAGTTTGCTTTCTTTGAGATTGGGATCTGTCTTCTCCCCTTCTAGGTGAAGAAGCAGTCCATTGTCTCGATCTGTAGGAGGCCTGAGCTTGGCCACGACCTCTGGGCGTCTATATCTTCCCCTTTGAGGCCTGTCAGACGTGGGAAAGGACCAATTTTTGGAGGGCCAATTCCTGGAAAATCTAGGAGGCTGAACTTGCAAGAAATCTTTCACAGTTTGCATAGATTTTGCCTTTTCTTCCATCTTTTTAATAACCTCCTCAGCCTTAGATCCAAAAAGAACATCATGCTGAACAGGGGCATCTAATAATTTAGCCTTAACCTGTTCAGGTAAACTTTGTTCACGAAGCCAAGCATGTCCCCTGATAACAGTACCAGAGGCTGCGGCCCTGCAAGAAACATCCAAAGCATCAAAACCACAATGCAAGCTATGTTTGTTTAGTTGTTCAGTTGCATGCAACACATCCTGTAGTTCCTTATCTTCTGCACATGCAGGAAGAGAGGCAAGCTTTTGCTTTAAAACAGACAAAAGAAATTGCTGATACATAAACATATGAAACTGGCAATTTAAAGCCCTAACAGAAAGGGTAGCAGAAGTATATACCTTTTTGCCCCACCTGTCTAAGGCACGAGAATCCTTCTCAGAGGGAATAGGATTCTTAGAAGTAGCAAACTTAGCAGCCTTAGAACCCTGAGAAATAGTTTCAGGATCTGCAGAAGGATTCTTAAACAAGAACAAATGAGACTCAGGAACCCTATAAAACCTATCAGGCTTAGAGGGAGCAGGAGGCATGGAATCAAGATTCAAATTAGCCTCGGAAAAAGCATCATCCACAATGTCAAGAACAGGAAGGATAGCCAAAGGCCTATGTTGAGGAAGAAGAAGGAATTCTCTAAGCCTCTTCTTGGAAGCAGAATAATCCTGACTTTCCCAATGAAAATGTTCCCTCATCTCATGTAAGGTTTCCCCAAAAGAAAAATCTTCAGGCGGAGAAGCAGAGGGCAAGGAGTCCTCAGCATCCGAATCCTCATAAGTGGAGGAAAAGAATATTCCTGATCAGAGGAAGAGACAGAAGATATAGAAGCCTGGTCAGAGGAATCCACAGGAACATCCTGTCAAAGCCTTTTCTCAGGGGGGGGGGGTGAGAACCCCTAATCATAGAAAGCAAATCTTCAGCCATCCTTAACAATTGCTTCTGTGTCCTGGGAGTAGATTCAGAAGTAGCTTGAGCAGGAGCTTTGGACTTAACAGGAGTCTTTGTCTTTGCCTTTGCCTTTGAAATAGTGATGTGAGTAGGCCTGAATACCCCCTCAGAGGCCGGTACCTGCTCAGCGGTTCCGGACCCATCCGAGGGAGCGACGTCCGAAGGTCCTGCAGCAGATAAAATAGAAGGCCTAGATGGTTCCCCATGGGAGTCCGTATCGGCCATCGGTTCAGAAGTGGCGGACGACAGGGGCTGCAAAAGCGCCTCACTGACGACAGCCGAACCGGATGCTGGCTCCAGCTGCAACGAGTCCTGTTTGGACCTCGGAGGCCTGTCCTTGTCTTTGCGCTTCTTTTGAATTCCGGTAGTATCCGACGACATTCTATAATTGAAGCGTCTGCCAAAGTAATTCAGAGCCCAGTCGTACCTGCGTTTGATAGTACGAGAATTAAACCTGGCACAGAACCGACAACAAGAAACGTCGTGGTCAGGGCCTAAGCAAGGAAGACAGTAAGAGTGGAAATCTTTATGAGGTATTTGTTTCCCACACGTAATACAATTATTAACTTTTTCTGACATCGGAGGAACAAGAAAAAGATTCCCCAATGGGGTACTTAGCTTTGAGAAGAGAAGTAAGAACTTTGGACCGAAAACAACCAAAAACGCTGTTCGAAAATCGCCAACCAACGACTTGCGAGCTGCTTTCCACCGCACGGCAAGAAGAAGATGGCGTCGGCTGAGGGCTATGTACCAGAGCGTACTGACGTCAGGGTACTGGATTGTTCAGCCGACGCCGGACCCAGACTTTCTGATTCTGGCCGACCTCGGGCTGCCTGCCGGCAGGAGCACCCTACAGTTATGACTGCAACAGTGAAACACGATGAACAACGTACTCCCACGGCAGAAAGCATCTTTCCTTCTTGCTCACACCAAGTGAGTGCGTCCTTCACCTTGGAACCAAACAATGAGGAACCATCAAATGGGGCATTGGTGAAAGTAGACTTGAATGGTTCTGCAAAATTACACAAGCGCATCCAGGAGTGACGCCTCAGGGCAACTCCTTAACCCGCTGCTCTACTCGCTTCATCAGCCGCATGGAGGAGTTAACTATAGAATTTAAGGTAGACAACTGAGCAGAGACCTTATCAGGGACTCCCTCAGTACACGCACCTTGTATAGAATCTCCTAACTCCTTGAGGAGATCCCTCTGTAATTTCGTGAAGTGAGTGAGATAGTTCAATGATGGAAGGGTAAATGCTGCTGAACTAAAGATATACTTCCCATATCTGTCCATCTGTCGAGAATCCTTATTTGGCGGATGAACAGAGGAAGAGGTCTCCGCCAGCTCCTTCTTTGTGGCCACCGCCATCACCATGGCATCTATGGGAACACCCTTAGACGAAAACTCTTTACCAGGAAGGGCAGACAGAAACTTACTGGGTCTCCTGGGGACTGGCTCCTGGGCATCAGGAGTATCCCACACCTTTAGACTAACTAGATCCATTAGTTCGTCAAAAGGTGGAGACACCCAAGAGGCAGAAGTCTGAGACCCGAAAGCCTTCAGGTACATCAACTCCTCATCAGAAGGGTTGACAGTGGACCAGTTGCACCTCTGCTTAAGAATCTCCAAGATGTCCACGAAGGAGACATCATCAGAGGTGACGTGGTGGACCCTTCCGACTACTTGAGGTCAGTGTCTGATGTCAAGGACTCATCCTGGGAGTCAACATGCTTCCTCTTACATAGCCTCTTCCAGGGAGGCTCCTTGAAAGGGCATTCTGGGGAGGCCTCGGAAGAGTGGGGGCCACCAGCCGATGGCTGAGGGTCTCTGCTGTCTCTGGACAAAGTAAGGGCTGAGACCGAAGTGGGTGCTCTCGGGGGAAGAGTGCTGGTACCACTGGTAGGGGCTGGAGAATGAGACAGCAAGTTCACCATCTCAAACTCTGACCTCTCCGCTCCACCTCCCCCGCTCCGAAGAGACAAAAGTTGACGTTGGAGCCAGAGCCGTCGGCTCTGAGATAGATGCAGGTCCGAGCTCACCCTGGCAAGAGGAAGGCTCGGAACCGAAGAAGATCGATTCTAACCCTCCTTTTCGGCACCGACAAGAGAGCTTCGGCCCCTGGAAACGACGGACGGCACCGAGCATGTCAGAGCCGAACCCGGCTCCAAAGCATTGACAAAAGGAGCTGGAACCGATAGTACCTCTGGTGGCACCAAGCACTCCTGCTCCGAAGGGCCAACATGGCTCGGAGGAGGAATAGCAGACAAGGGCAAAGCTGGATCGAGTGGCTCCGGAGCCAACAACAATTTTGGTAAGGCAGATGACTTCAGGAGTCTCAACACTACCCTCTCCACATCTTCTTCCAAAAGGCTCCTGGAAGATCTGGAAGACATAGTAGGGGATCTTGATCTAGGGGGCACTGGAGACTTTAGTAACAGAAATCGGTAGGGAATCCACAGACTGGCTCCGAGAAGCAGATTCAATTGCTGATTCAAATCGGTTCCGAGATCGGCTCCAAAACACTTGGAATCGACTCTGACACCGCAATAGTGCTCTCCTTCAGCTACGAAGGCAGTGGTGTCGAGGAGGCAGATTTTGACTGTTAAAAAGGCAGCTTTGAGACACCAGCCGGCACCGGAGAAGGTCTTTTTGAAGACTTAGATTTGCCACACTTGGAGGAAGCTGAAGAACTGGATAGAATTTCCTCAAAAGATGGTTTTAGTAGACCCTTGAGTATAAGCTTGTTCTTTCTCTCCTGTAACACCCTAGGAGAGAAAGCATGGCAGAACAAGCACGATTCCTGCAGGTGGATGGCCCCTAAACAGTAGATACAGCTACTGTGGCCATCCATTAAAGACACCTTTTGGGAGCATTTCATGCACTTCTTAAAACCCGAAGGTTTGTACTCCTTACTCTCTTTAGACATTACACAAACACACACAGGAAAGGAAGAAAGAATGAGGGAAGAGGACTAGGTCCTCTAACTAAAACGGGCCTAGCCCTACAGAAGAAAGTACCATGAGGACTAGGTCTTCTAACTTAAACGGGCCTAGCCTGGTGGAACAGAAACTAGGTCTTCAAATTTAAACAGTCCAGAAAACGCACACACACAGAAAACTGTATATAACTCTATGTGGAACAAATAGAAGAAAAAACTAACGTACTAAGGGAGGAACTCCAACCCTTAGCAAATAAGCAGCGGATCCCCACCAAAAATACAATCTCAGATTAAGGAAACTAAGCTGCCAATAATTGTCTAGAAAGACAACAGAATAACAGAAGCCCCTGTTAACTATCAGCGGAAAACCGCCACAAACTAACAAACTACCTGATAAGGAAAAAAGCGCAAAGGCACCTACAAGAACTCTAAACTGGCACACAGGATACCAAACTAACAAGTTTAAGCTAACAATGCACCGAAAAGGGAAAACAACACTACTGCCTAAGATAATATCACCTTACAACACTGTAATAACTGTAATACAAAATTTAAATAGAAGAATTTTAACACTTAGCCAGAGCCAAGAGAAGCACAACCGAACTTGTCGACTTGGCAAATGAGATCTGGGGTTTGTACTGGTGCACTATGGGATACCTGCTTAGCCACGAGCCAACCAGAAGTCTTCAAGTTTATAAATCGGCAGAGTCTGAGCTGAGGATCGGCTCTGAACCCATATGTAAAAATGAAGGTGAGACTGGACTATACAACATTTACTTTCATCAAATAAGATAAATACAGCAAGTTGTAACCTAAAAACATACAAACAGCCGACTTACAAATGAACTCAGTTAAAACTGAACTTCAATATACATATTTCTAACATTTTAACACCTTCACTTTCAGGACAAACACAACAGAAATAGTTTCATTCAAACCTGGTCATAATCGCACATTTAATCGGATTTGCCAAATTAATTCACATTTCTCTAATAACAAAGGCCATGCCCCTCCCCTTTCGTTTACACTTAGGTTTTCTAATAACATAAATTTAAACGTGTGTCCATGATTTTCATGGTAATATTTCGCAAGGGCATTTACATTCTTAATAAGTCTAATGCCCCTTAAATGTTCCCTGATTCTATTTTGTAGTCTCCGCTTCGTTTTTCCAACATAAAAACAGCCACAGGGAACAAACGGCATAACAGACCACTTTGTCTGAATTACATGAAAACCTCACATTAATTCGGATCTTAAAACCATTAATACTTATTTCATTAACCTCTAAGATATTGGAACAGTATGACCAAGTTCCACATCTAAACATATAACTTGTCCTTTTGCTATTATACATTCCCGTATTCTCAAATATATTTTTTAGGTTCTGACCCTTTTTATACACTATTGACGTTTTTTCTACCACGTAATTCCTTATATCCTTATCACTACATAGGGTTCCCCAATTTTTAAATAGGATATCTCTCACAGCCCCACTATACCACCCGAAAGTGGTTACAAAAGCTCAATCAAATCGGCCATTTTTACATTTTCCTTCATTTGTGTCCTTTCCTAGAGTACTATTTGGTAAATGGAGGGGGTCAATTGTTTGAACCACCCCCCATAGCCCAAGGAATTGTTATCCAATCTACCACCAAAATTGGGTAAAAATGTCAATTCCTTCTTCTCTCTATTACTTCATTCATCACCACACTCATTAATCCCTCTGGGTAAGCCTCTTGTTAAAAACATTACCTTTAAGTTGGAACATTCTGCCAAAAAGGATTCCCACAGCGTGACCATATGGGCCACCCTCACAAACTGCCCTTTAATCACGGCCCATTTTTGTTTGCATGTATGGCCACTATCAAAACGGAGAAAACTATTAGAATAGGTTTCCTTACGCTAAAACTTAGCTACAAATCTATTATTAGAAATATCCTTACTCAATAAAATATCAGATCTGCCTATCCCCAACTGTATAAGTAAATTTCAAAAAAGTAGTAGTCCCATTCACGTATTCCAAACACATACTAATTTGAAATGTGAATCAACTTGGCAAATCTGATTAAATGTGCGATTTTGCCCAGGTTTGAATGAAACTATTTCTATTATGACTGTCTTGAAATTAAAGGTGTTAAAATGCTAGAAATATAGCATCTATATCACGTTGTCGAATCGTGAAAATAGCGAACAGCTACAATATGGAAAACAACGTTCACTGAAATGTGTTTTGTGGGGGGCTGCGCCCCCACACCCCCCACTAATTATATATACCACCTCCAGGATCATAATACAGTGAGGAAAGGGCAAATATTCCAATCCCCACTGTACCGCAACACCACAAAACACATTTCGATGAACGGCGTTTTCAATATTGTAGACGTTCGCTATTTTCACAATTCGACAATGTGAATGGGACCCAGAAATATGTATACTGAAGTTCCAGGTAAGCTAGCAATCATTAGTTTAGTATGAAAACTTTTATGGAAGTGGAGAGATGGTATGTCAAATTTTATAGTGGAGTATGTGAAGATGGGATAAAAGTGAAAGGAAACTGCAGAGAAAGTGAGAGAGAATGACAGGTGGAAGATAAAAGACATAGCTGAGAGAATGCATATGTGTAGGTAAGACAGAGTGGGGGAAGATATTACATAAGGGGTAATGGGGGATGGAGGTGTGAGGAGAGAGTTTAGTGATGGGGAGAAGCAAGAAATAGGAACAAGAACTGGGTAAGAGACTAAAAGAAGTGTTTTTACAGGTTAGTTTGTAGAAAGTACTAATATATTACATGATGACTTCTGGTTAAGATGGAGGCAATTTTCCTTTCTATCTGTCCCCAGTTTTGGAAGGCAAGAGAGCATAACTTTAAAATTGTTTCAGGCTGCATGGATACTGCATTACATCACCAGTTTAGGAAATAACTTCAAGTCTTCTAAATCTAAGCTGAAGCCTAAATATACGTGCTCCTCTGACACACACAGACAATTGCCAAGAAGTTCTTCTACAATCAAATATTTTAGCTGATAAAGAAAGTACAGTTAGCCATCTCTTGGGTGATCCACACATGGCAATTGAAGCAAAGTGAGTGGATAATGGCTGAACAACATAAAATAAATTCTACATTCACTAAATGTGTAGAAAAAAAACAAATCACTTTGGATATCCACATTCCGCCCCCACCCCCGGACAAGGAAACCACCGTGAAAAACTTTTCAAAAGCAAACTTCACGTTACTTAAGATTGAGGTGGAAAGTTTCAAAGCCCCCATGCTAAAGGATAATGCTGTCCAAGCTGCAAAATCCTTTACTAATGCATTCTACGGGCAACTACAAGAATGCATGGATCGTGCTATCCCAAGCAAAACCAAGACTCACACCTCCAAGAAAAGGAAACCAGTCTGGCGGACCTCTGCCATAAACAAGCTATACAATAGAAGGAGAAAACTAGTACAGAAAAGAGTAAAATCCCAAGAAAGGAAGACATCCCTAATCAGTATCAGCAAGAAACTACGATCCCTCATAAAATCATCCAAGGCGAGCTTCGAAAGAAAAATTGCCAAGGACTCCAAAGATAACCACAAGTTATTCTTTAGCTATGTCAAGAATCTATGTGGCAATGCTCAGATCTGCTTAGAGTTAGTGAAGAATGGCACAAAATACACTGAGCCGACCAATATCACCAACATCGTGGCAGACAGGTTCAGTGCAAACCTCACCCCCTTCTCTTCCTCAAAAGGGCCCATAACCATACCAGAAGAATGTAGAGCCCCTGAAATCACAGACACTCAGGTTAAAACACCCCTCTCCAAAGCCAAAAACACAAACACAGCATCAATGGGACCGGACGGTGTCCCAGGCTGCGTCCTACACGAGCTCAAAGATGAACTAACCACTCACCTAAACACACTGTTCAAACTCAGCCTCTCCACAGGCTATGTACCCATAGAGTGGTGCACAGCAACAGTTATTCCACTCCACAAAGGTGGAGCCACAACAGACCCTGGGAACTATCGCCCTATAAGCCTGACTAGCTTGGTCTGCAAGGCTATGGAGAGCATCATCATGGAACTCATTAACAGAGACATTGGAAACCTCCAAACACTGGACCCTACCGAGTTCGGCTTTGTTAAGGACAAATCATTCCTCCAAACCCTGGTGGACTTCTTTGAGACAGTTACCAAGGTTATACACGAGGGAAAGGCAGTACACACAGCCTACCTAGACCTTGCAAAGGCCTTCAAAATCATTCCACATTCTGGTATTATACACAAGGTCACCAGCCTGAACATAAACCCTTAAGTCACAAGATGGGTTGCCAACTGGCTCATGGACAGAACCCACATGGTGAGAGTTGTGGGAGTTAGGTCCGACTCTAAACCGGTTACAAGTGGCGTTCCCCAAGGATCAGTCCTAGGACTCCTCCTATTCGGCATATACTTCTCAGAGGTACAGGCAAGCACAGGAGGACTATGGCTGACCAAGTTCGCAGACGACTGCAAACTAGGGGCTATAATGGACTCTCCGGCTGCCACAGACATCCTCCAAAAGGGTCTCACTGAGACGGATACCTGGTGTCAAAATCATGGCCTCAAGCTAAATGTCAAAAAGTGCATAGTCATCCCCTTTAGAAAAAACAAAGTACCCACAAACTACCACATAGGTGGTAGTCCCCTAAATACGGAAAACTTAATAAGAGATCTGGGGACCCAAGCAGATAGTAAACTCTCCTTTGATAATCACATTGCCAAAGTGGTTAGAAAATCCTTCTCTGTGGCCCACCTAATCACAAAAGGGTTCGCATCCAGATCAAGAGAGGTCATTGTGCCCCTCTACTCATCAGACCCATCACAGAATACAATGCCCCATTTGGTATGTACCTTTCAAGACACCTGCAACAACTGGAAAGACCACTGAAGTTCCTCACCAAGAGGATCACTGGCCTCAAGCAGATGCCCTATGCAGCTCGACTGAAGAAACTCCAGCTGTACTCGGTTGCATACCGCCTACTCAGAGGTGATCTCTGCCTGACATATGAGGCAATGTCCAACCCAGAATTGATGGACATGCTCCACCTAAAGAAAACCTCATCTCCTCAAGCCGCACGCTCTACGGATCTAAACCTCACCACAACAATAAATAGAATGTGCTGGAGGGATAGATTCCTGTCCCAGAGACTTCCCATGCTTTGGAATAAGATTCCAATCTACATTAGGCAGAGCTCCTTGCTAAGACTCTTCAAGAGAAACCTTGACGAGTGGATGGGAAACAAAGTTTACCCCAGGATCACTTCAGCGGCTCTGCTGAACAGAGGTACAGGGAACTAATCTAAGGCGGCTGCGAAAGCCAACACATTCTGGCTAGGCTTATAAATGCCTTCGGGTAGATAGCCTAGTACCTACCTATGAGATTAGGAGAGAGAAAACATTATCTTCATATTTTGACAGGGTAATGGAGATGGACACTTCTTTGGATAAGATCCTGCAGCAAACAGCCAAATCTGGAGTAAATACAGGTTTAAAGCATAGACTGGTGGACCAGGAAGATCATGCTCACTGCAAAAACCTAAGGTTTAAGGGCATCCTGCAGCAGTAGATGCCAATAACTGGAGTTCGTGATGGGAAAAGCTTTGGAATGGCTAGGGATGGGCAGGGATCCAATCACTCGGGTGAAGGCAGAGTGTTTTTTCCACAAGTATTATGCTCCTGCATATCAAGATCAATCATTGTGCACTTCACTCCATTCAGCCAGAAGGGAAAAATAAGTTATGCCTTACCATAACATTCCCTCTGTGTTGTCAATCTTCATCTATTCTTGAAAAGTGGCTTACGGTTCCAATCTTTGGAACCGATCCTGTTGTTCTACAGCTCGTGTCAGACAAAAAAGTCTCTTGAGCTGTAAGTCTATCCACAATTCACCTCTCCATTTCATCTCAGATTGCATATGCAATCAGACAGAAGACGATTCTGTAAAATATAAGTCCGAAACCTTGTCCAAGGTATCCCTAACAATAAGAAGCCAGCACAGTATGTCACTCCACCAGAAGTCTAAAGGAGGGGGTAGGCAAGAGGGAAGCAAGAATAGATGAAGATCGACAACACAGATGGAACATTATGGTAAGACATAACTTCTTTACCTGATGTTGTCAATCTTCATATATTCTTAACTAGTGGGACAGAGTCCCCAGCTACCTTAGATCCTAGGCGGCCTTATGGTAGAACATTCCTGAGAACCATAGAGCCAAAGGATGGTCTCCCTCTGGAGACCACATCTAATTTGTAATGAGCAATAAATGTATGAGGCTTAGCCTAAGTTGCAGCTGTGCAAATTTCCGACATGGAAGACCTAGAATGGAAGAGAGCAGAAGTTACTACTGATGTTGTAGAATGTGCTTTGACTGGTTTTGGTAGCTTCAAATTCAGCTTTGTATAAGATGAAAGATATACAATCTCTTAAACATCTGGAGAGAGTTACTTTGGTCACTGATCTGGCCATAGTTGCACTAGAGAGGGGGACAAAAAAGAAAGTACAGTTTTGTACCTACCATAAATGTAGATGTCCGATAGGTATGCATCTGCAGTCATAACATATGGGTTGTCCTGCCTCGGGCAGCCCTTCGGTCGGCCGGATTCCAAAGTCTGGGTCTGGCCTCGGCTGATGTCGCACTTTCCCCGACGTCAGAGCGTCTGGGGTATAAAAGCATCAGCCGACGCCATCTTCCTCAGTTTTTCTTGCCCCAGATGCCAGGTGCCCTCTATGAAGGCTAAATTTGGAGAAAATGCCAAAAATTTGCAGACATAATGCAAAATTATATACATATATATATATACAAACAAATACACCATAACAGATTCCCCCAGCTAGCTAATGAAGGGGTAAGCACCCTAGGAAAACCACAGAGGGGAAGGTGGGAGGGTAAACCTGACTGCAGATGCATAAACCTGACTGCAGATACATACCTATCGGACATCTACATTTATGGTAGGTACAAAACTGTACTATGTCCTTCAAGGATGCATCTGCAGTCATAACATATGGGTAGAATTCCATAGCCAATCTGGGGGAGGAGGCACTAAGAAAATGATGGTGTAATTAAGAGACCCTGCAGGACTGCAGTAGCAAAACCTGCTCTGGATCTGGAGTATAAGGGTAAATTGTAATGCTTGGCAAAAGTATGCACGGAGCTCCATGTAGCAGCTTCTAAAATGTCCTTGGTAGCCACCCCTCTTAGGAAGGCTGTAGTGGTGGCTGTGGCTCTCGTGGAATGAGGCCTAATATTCACAGGAACAGTCTTTCCATGAAAGGAGTAGCAAAAGCGAATGCAATTTCCTATCCATTTTGAGATTGTCTGTTTGGAAATTGCTTTTCCTTGTGTCCCAGCAGCATATGCCACAAACAGTTGGTCAGTCTTTCTGTAACTTTTAGTTTTGTCCAAATAGTAGCGTAATTGTCTGTGGTTATCCAGAGTGTGTAGAAGTTTCTCCCCTTTATTTTGTGGATTTGGGAAGAATGTAGGCAAATGAATTGCTTGGTTCAAGGATACTCTAGATACCACCTTTGGCATAAAGGTTGGGTTGGTTCTTAATGAAACTCTGTCCTGATGAAAAATAAGAAATGGCTGCACTGCCATCAAAGCTTGTAACTCAGATACTCTTCTTGCTGAAGTTATGGCCAGAAGGAATGCAGTTTTCCAGGATAGAAACTGTGGATCAGCCGATGCTGCTGGTTCAAATGGAGGAAGTGTTAGTTTTTCCAGCACAAAGTTAAGGTCCCAAGTAGGTAAAGGTGGTCTCCTTGGAGGATTGATGTTCTTGATCCCTCTGAGAAATTGTCTTAAGAGAGGATGCGAAAAGACAGGAGGATTTACATTGTATTCTGCTGAAATTGCTGAGGCATGTATTTTAATGGAAGAGTAAGACAGGCCATTGTGGAACAATTCTGCTAAGTATTCCAGTATATGTGACATGTTCATCACTGTCACATCAAGGCCCTTTGTTGTGTTCCAACTGAGAAATCTTTTCCATTTTGCTGAGTATGCCTTCCTTGTGGAAGGGTGGCGAGCTTCCATAATAATGTCCTTTACCCTCTGGGATAAGATGTCCTGGGAAGGAGTTATGGTATTCTCCAGGCAGTTAGCTGCAAGGTCTTTAGGTTGGGATGCAGGATCTTGTAATTGTTCTGCGTCAGAAGAAGAGGCCATAATGGGAGAGGCCACGGTTTCTTCTGTGATAAGCTCTTCAACGGTGGGTACCAGTGCTGCCTTGGCCAGTCTGGAGCTATCAGAATCGCTTTTGGCTGTTCTGCCCTGATCTTCAGTAAAACCTTGGACATTAATGGGATTGGTGGGAAAGCATAGACTTTTCGGGCTTTCCAGCTGAATGAGAGAGAGTCCACCTTCCATGCTTGTGGATGGTATGTCCTTGTGCAAAACATTTTCAGTTGATGGTTGTGGGGTGAGGCGAATAGATCTATCTCGGGCCTGCCCCATGTCTGTGTTATGAGTAAAAAAGATGTCTGGGTGCAGCATCCATTCGTGTGCATCTATGGTAGTTCTGCTTAAGCTGTCTGCCAGAGTATTGTCTTTCCCTGGCACGAACTGGGCCTGTAGTTGTATATTGAGTTTCAAACAAAGATCCCATAGATTCATAGCCAGTCTGCATAGAGGGTAGGAATGCGTGCCTCCTTGCTTGTTTATGTACCACATAACTGTGGTGTTGTCTGTCCTTATTAGCAGGTGGCCTTGTTGAAGGAAAGGTTTGAAAGCCTCGATTGCATGCATCACTGCCAGCATTTCCTTTTGGTTTATGTGCATTCGCAGCTGCCCTTGAGACCATAGCCCTTGGATACATTTGTCCTCCATGTGTGCTCCCCAACCTCGGTCTGAAGCGTCCGTGGTGATGGTTTGGTTTGCTTTTGGTTTGAAGAAGGGCAACCCTCTGTTGGTCTGGCAGGCTAGAGCCCACCACAGGAATTCCTTCTGAAGGCAAGGTATGATTGGAATCAGAGTTTCTAAGCTGTGACTGTGCTGAGTCTATACACTCCTTAGGTACCATTGCAATCTTCTCATATGTAGCCTGGCTTGTGGGATTAGTATTATGCAGGATGCCATGAAACCCAGGGCCTGCAGGATTTTCCTTGCAGTTAGCTGAGTTTGTCTTGTCAGATTCTTGAAGTAATCTGGAAGTTGTTTCTGTTTTTCTTCTGTGAGAAAGGCCATTTGGGTGGTTGTATCCAGATCTGCACCCAAAAAGGTTATCCTTTGGGATGGCACAAGTCTTGATTTTTGGATGTTGACTGTGTATCCCAAGGCCTGTAGTAGCTGGATGGCATAGTCCAAGTCCTTTAACAATTTTGTCTTGCTGTCCGCTTGTATCAGGCAGTCATCCGGATATGGGTAGATTTGAATCCCTTGAAGTCTGCAGTGTGCAATTACTGATGCCAGGCATTTCATGAACACTCTGGGCGCAGTAGATAAGCCAAAGGACAATGCTGAGAATTGATAATGCTCTGATCCTGCAAGAAACCTGAGGTGTCTTCTGCAACTTTGTCGAATGGGGACATGCAGGTATGCCTCCTTGAGATCTAGAGTCACCAGCCAAGACTCCTTGCCCAGCATGGGAAGAAGCTGCTGTAGGGTCAGCATCTTGAATTTCAGCACAATGAGGTAAGTGTTCAGTGCGGACAGATCGAGAATAGGTCTCCATTGATTTTCTTTTCTTGGAACAAGGAACAGCCTTGAACAAAAACCTTGGCCTTGTTCTGAGTGAGGAACCTTCTCTATGGCTTTCATTTGTAGTAATTTGGTGATTTGCTTCAAAGCCTCGGCCCTCTGATTTGGTGGCAGGTCTGGCATTCCTTGTCTTTTTGGCAATGTGTGGAAATGGAACCTGTATCCTTTGTCTATTATTTGTAGCGTCCATGAGTCTCTTGAAATGTAATGCCAATTTTCTGAAAATAAAGAAAGCTTTCCGCCCAATGGTGCTTCTAATTGAGCCCTGGTCGGCGGAGTCAAAAATAAGTCATTGTGTTTGTCCTGGTGTAGCAGTTGTTGTTGCTGTACCTGCACCACCTCTCTGGTTGGGAGGCTGCCACCGACGGCCTCTGTAGTGGCCTCTAGCTTGCCCCCTGCCTCTGGTACGCCTGTTCCTGCCTCTCTGTGATCTGTCTGAGTCTGGAAAGGACCAATTTTTAGTAGGCCAATTTCTGCTGAATCTCGGTGGTTGTACCTGCAGAAAGTCCTTGACTGTTTGCACAGATTTTGCCTTTTCTTCAAACTTCTTTAAGACCTCCTGGGCCGTGGAACCAAATAATTTTTTTTTCCATTGGAGCATCCAGGAGCTTAGCTTTAACATGGTCCGGTAGAGATTGTTCCTTCAACCAGGCATGCCTTCGTATAACTGCCCCTTGTCATTGCTGACCTACATGAAGCTTCCAGTGCATCATAGCCACATTGCAGAAAATGGTTGCTAACCTGCTGTGAGTTATGTACCAGATCCTGAAGAGATTTTTGGTCAAGGGGCTCAGAGGAGGAAAGTTTCTTATACAATTCATCTAACAAATACTCTTGGTACTGAATCATATGGAATTGACAATTTAATGCCCTCATAGAAAGAGTTGCAGAAGTATAAACTTTCTTTCCCCATCGCTCTAAAGCTCTAGATTCCCTTTCAGAAGGTAAAGGATTTTTAGCAGTGGCAGCTGCAACCCCTTTAGGGCCCTGTGAAATGGTTTCTGGGTCTGCAGTGTGGGCCTTGTACAGGTGAAAATGAGAATCCGGAACCCTGTAGTATCTATCAGGTTTGGCAGGAGCCGGAGGGAGAGAATCAGGGGCTGTACTAGCATCAGAGTACACATCATCAATAACATTCAAAACAGGAGGTATAGCCAAAGGCCTATGCTGTGGTAAATGTAAGAAGGTCCTTAATCTTTTTCTGGAATCAGAAAATTCCTGGCCCTGCCATTGGAAATGCTCTCTCATAGAATGCAGTGTCTCACCAAAAGAAAACTCTTCAGGAGGGGAGGCCGAAGGAATAGATTCTTCAGCATCAGAATCCTCGTAGGCCGAATAAGCCTCCTGCTGGTGCTCTGACAACACAGATTCATCCGTAGACTCATCTGAAGAGTGGGGGTCAGAGGGCTCAACCCTGGGCCTTTTATCTGGAGGTGGTAGAGAGCCCCTGTCCGGGTGAGGTTGAGAACCTCTAATTAAGGAGATAAGGTCCTCTGCTAGGCTGAGAATTTGAGTGCTGGTAGAAGGCCTCTGAGAGGTAGACTTGGGAGGCAAAGCTTTGGCAAGTTTGGCAGCTTTAGCCCTAGGAGAAGGCCTTAATGGACATGGATGCAGGGGGTCTGGCTGCACCACGTGCAGGGGTGGACTTGTCTAAAGGAATGGTGTCAGACATGTCCTGGACACCGGTTTCTGTAGGTAGTTCAATAACCGACTGGGCCGGA
Organism: Protopterus annectens; assembly: GCF_019279795.1. NCBI lineage: Eukaryota > Metazoa > Chordata > Ceratodontiformes > Protopteridae > Protopterus > Protopterus annectens. Next base: position 138,713,519 of record NC_056735.1, read on the forward strand.
GCCTCCGAGGCCGAGGTAGTCGGTTGTAAGGATTCAGTAACAGGAAGCACCGGGGACTCTGTTTCAGCCGAATCCGAGACACTCGCGGTAGGCCGGACCGAGGTTTCAGCCGAAACCGCGGGCCGGTCCTTGTCCTTCCTTTTTTTAACTACATGTGAAGTCGGAGTCTCCGACGGCATTATATAAGCAAAGTTAGCCCCAAAATATTCCTCTGCAAACTCCGACCGACGCCTAAGCGTTCGTCGGTTGAAGGAAGCACAGGCAGAGCAGGCTGAGACGTCATGGTCTGGGCCTAAGCAAGGGAGACAGTAAGAGTGGAAATCCTTATGAGGTATTTGTTTCCCACAAGTTAAACAATTATTTACTTTATCTGACATTGGCTGAGGCAAGAAAGAGTCCCCAACGGGGTACTTAGCTTTTTCGAAGTCTTCGGTAGCTGAATCAAAGGAGCTGGCCGACCGGCACTTGCGAACTGCTTCTGCTTCGGGCACCGCGCGGCAAGAAAGACTGAGGAAGATGGCGTTGGCTGATGCTTTTATACCACAGACGCTCTGACGTCAAGGAAAGTGCGACATCAGCCGAGGCCAGACCCAGACGTTGGAATCCGGCCGACCGAAGGGCTGCCCGAGGCTGGACAACCCATATGTTATGACTGCAGATGCATCCTTGAAGGACATGTTATGTACTCACCATAACATTCCATGTGTGTTGTCCATCTCACCTTCATTCTTACTAAGTTGGGTTCGGATCTGATCCCTTGGATCTGACTCTGCCTTATACACTAGCTCGAGGTCTTTCACTAGCTCATGGTGATCCCCTATCCCATCATGCATTAGGAGAGCTCCCCAGAACTTGTTTGCAGTCATACAAAGGAATTACAAAACTAAAAGTAGTTTAACAGTTAACAGAGCCATCAAGAAGGTCAGAGAACACTAGTAGTCAATTGTATCAACTCGATCTTCCAGGAGCAAAAGGCCGGGGCAAGGAGGGTGGGATGCAAGAATGAAGGCGAGTACATAACTTCTTTATGTGTTGTTGTCCTATCTCGCCTTCATTCTTACTAGGTTGGGACAGCGTACCTAGCAACATCTTTCTTGGATGGCCCAAGGGAGAATATTCTTCCGAACTGTGGAACCAAAGTAGGCCAAATCGACTTTGAAATGAGTGATAAAGGTATGTGGTCTTGCCCATGTTGCAGCAGCACAAATTACATAAATGGGTAGTCTAGTCTTAAAGGCAGAAGAGGTTGCAATTGACCTTGTAGAATGACCTTTTATCTTATGGGGAAGATCTTTGTTTTGAGATTTGTAAATGAAGGATATACAGCCTGAGAGCTATTTTGAAAGTGTCACTTTAGAGAATGGAGCACCTCTCTATGAATCTGAAAAGGATATAAAAAGCTGTTCAGATTTTCTGTAGTCCTTTGTCCAGTGTAATTAGAAGCTTAGTTGTCTGTGTACGTCTAGCTGGTGCAGCATGTACTCTGCGTTATTCTCATAGTTAGGGAAAACCATTAGTAACTCTATGGATTGATTCAAATTAGAGTCTGAACATACTTTGGGTAAGAAGGAAGGGTTTGTTCGTAAAGATACTCTGTCTCTGTGGAAAATCACGTGGGGGGAGTTTAATGACAAGGCTTGGAGCTCTGAGACCCTTCTAACAGAAGTTATAGCCATCAGAAGAATAGTCTCCAAGGACAAATATTTGACACTGCATGACAATACTGGCTCAAACTGGGGAAAAAATAAACAGATAAGACAAATTTTAAGTCCCATGGTGCTGGAGGGTCTCCAATAGGTGGTCTTAGTAAAAAAAGTACCTTTAAGAAAGGCTTTGCAGAGTCTGTGCGACATTATATTGAGGCTTGATTCACCTAAATGGAAATTGGATATTGCCACTAAGTGAACTCGGATAGTAGCTGCGGCTGCCCTTTCACTGAATAGCTTTGCCAAAAATTCTAGAATAGCAGCTACTGGGACAGAAAAGGGATCAATGCGATTTTCTGAAGCCCATGAAAAAAATCTTTTCCATTTGCTTGTATACATCTTTCTCACTGAAGCCTTATGAGAAGAAATAAGGATTTGTTTTACTGAGGAAGGCAGGTTAGGGAGCCTGGCTATGATTGGAATTAGAGCAGCTAAGCTGTCAACTTGAGGGACTGAAAAGAGGAATGGAGCATTCCTGCTGCATGAGTCAGAAGGTCCGGAACTGGGTCCAAAATCCAAGGCTCTACCCAAAGATGAGGCCACAGGAAGGAGAAAGTACAGTTTTGTACCTACCATAAATGTAGATGTTCGAGTGCTAATACAGCTGCAGTCATAACAGATGGGTTCTCCTGCCGTCAGGCGGGTCCTCGGTCGGCCGAATTCCAAAGTCTAGGTCCGGTGTCGGTTGTCGTCGCTTCTTCCCTGACGTCAGTGCGACAGGGGTATAAAGGAACCAGCCAACGCCATTTTCTTCAGTTTTTCTTGCCCCAGATGTCAGGTGCCCCCAGAAGGAAGGCAATACATACATTTGTGTAATAATGCAGTGCAATATCATCAAAATACAGTAGTTGCAAGCAAATACATCATAAACGAATACCCCAATCAGGTTGTATGAGGATATGTTAGCCTATAGGCCTGTCCCAAGAGGGGAAGGAGGGAGGGAAACCTGGACTGCAGCTGTATCAGCACTCGAACATCTACATTTATGGTAGGTACAAAACTGTACTATGTTCATCGTGCATACAGCTGCAGTCATAACAGATGGGTAGAATCCCAAAGCTAAGAAAGGGGTGGTAGGCACTAGGTGGAACTAGGAGGAGCCAAAATGCCCTGCAAGACTGCAGTGGCAAAGCCTGCTCTAGATTTGGAGTATAATGGTAGGTTGTAGTGCTTGGAGAAGGTATGCACAGAACTCCAAGTGGCTGCTTCCAAAATATCCTTGGTAGGAACTCCTCTGAGGAAGGCTGCAGAGTGGCTGTGGCCCTAGTGGAATGAGTTCTAATGCCTGTAGGCACAGTTTTGCCATGAAAGGAATAGCAAAAACGTATGCAGTAGGCTATCCATTTTGAGATTGTCTGTTTGGAAATTGGCTTTCCTTGAGCTCCTACCGCATAGGCCACAAGGAGCTGTTCTGATTTTCTGAAAGGCTTTGTTCTGTCCAAATAATAACGCAGTTGTCTGTGGATGTCCAAGGAATGTAGTAATCTCTCCCCTTTGTTTTGAGGATTAGGATAAAAAGTAGGTAAATGTATGGCCTGATTTAAAGCTACCCTGGATACCACTTTAGGCATAAAGGACGGGTTGGTTCGTAAGGACACTCTGTCCTGATGGAAGATGATAAAAGGCTGGACAGCCATGAGAGCCTGTTGTTCTGAAGCTCTACGAGCTGAGGTGATAGCCAGAAGGAAAGCTGTTTTCCAGGACAAATATTGCAAATCTGATGAGGCAGCTGGCTCAAAGGAAGGCAAGGTCAGTTTTTCCAGAATGAAATTAAGATCCCAAGCAGGTATTGGTTGTTTCCTTGGAGGTCTTAAATTCTTAGCCCCTCTGAGGAACTGTCTTAAGAGAGGGTGAGAGAATAAAGGTGGATCAGTGCTGTATTCTGCAGAAATGGCTGAGGCATGGATTTTGATGGAGGAGAAAGAAAGTCCACTGCTTAGCAATTCAGCCAAATATTGTAGTATTTGAGGTAAATTCAGTTTTCCAGGATCCTGGCCCTTTTTCTCATTCCAGACACAAAAAAGTTTCCATTTTGCAGAGTAAGCTTTTCTAGTTGATGGCCTTCTGGCCTCCAAAATGACATCCTGCACCTCCTTGGAGAGTAGGGCCTGTTGTGATGCTAAGGAATCTTCCATGCGGCTAGATTGAGTGTTTTTAGCTGGCTGTGAAGAGTTTTGAAGCTGTGCTGAGTCAGAAGAAGAGGCATTAGAGGCAGGGTCCATGGTGGTGAATGCGTCAGGCTCCTCAGGAGTGGGTACCAGTGTTGCCTTGGCCAGTCCGGAGCAATGAGAATCATCTTTGGTCTGTCTGCTCTGGTCTTCAATAGAACTTTGGGCAGCAGAGGAAGAGGTGGGAAGGCATAAACTGTCATTGATGTCCAACTGAAAGAGAGAGCGTTCACTCTCCAGGCCTTTGGATGGAAGATCCTTGAGCAGAATTTTGTCAATTGATGATTTTTGTGGGAGGCAAAGAGATCTATGTCTGGCCTTCCCCATTCTTGGATTATTTCTGTAAAAACTTTTGGATGCAATTTCCATTCATGTGGATCTGTCATATTCCTGCTTAGGTTGCCTGCCAGCGTGTTTTCCTTGCCTGGCAAGTACTGTGCTTGTAGTTCCATTTGTAAGTCCACGGCCATGTTCCAAAGTGACATGGCCAGTCTGCATAGGGTGTAAGAATGTGTTCCTCCCTGTTTGTTTATGTACCACATAACTGTGGTGTTGTCCGTTCTTATCAATAGTTGACCTGGTTGTAGAAGGTCCTTGAAAGCTGTAATAGCATTTATTACTGCTAGCATTTCTTTTTGACTGATGTGAAGGTGCTTTTCTTTTTGGGACCATTTGCCCTGAATGCACCGATCTGTCATGTGCGCCCCCCAGGCGTAGCCCGAGGCGTCTGTTGTGATGACTTGATTTGCTTGAGGCTTGCTGAATGGAAGACCTGTGTTTGTTTGACATGCTTGAGCCCACCACAGAAATTCCTTTTGCAGACATGGAATTAGTGGTATTATTGTTTCCAAACTGTGGCTGTGTTGAGACCATATGTTTTTCAGGTACCATTGTAGTTTCCTCATATGCAGCTTTAAGATGCAAGATGCCATGAATGCCAGAGCCTGCAGGATTTTCCTTGCAGTCAGCCTGGTGCAATTTGCTAGTGTTCTGAAGTATTGAATTAGTTGCCCCTGCTTCTCTGGCGTGAGGTAGGCCATCTGGGTGTTTGTGTCCAAATTGGCACCCAGGAAAATTATCTTCCGAGAGGGTATTAGCCTTGATTTCTTTTTGTTGACTGTGTATCCCAGAGAGTTCAACAACATTATTACATAAGCCAGATGTTTCAGATGAATGTGCTTGCTGTCCGCTTGGATCAGGCAGTTGTCCAAATAGGGGTATATTTGCATCCCTTGAAGTCTGCAGTAGGCAATTACTGATGCCAGGCATTTCGTGAATACTCTGGGCGCAGTAGATAAGCCAAAGGGCAATGCAGAGAATTGATAATGGGTTGAACCTGCAAGAAATCTGAGGTACCTTCTGCAATTTTGTCTGATTGGGACATGCAGGTATGCCTCTCCTTGAGGTCCAATGTTACCAGCCAAGACTCCTTGCCCAGCATGGGAAGAAGTTGCTGTAGAGTGAGCATCTAGAATTTTGATATGAGTAGAAATGTGTTTAGGATGGATAGGTCCAAAATAGGTCTCCAATATTTTCCCTTCCTTGGCACCAGAAATAGCCTGGAATAAAAACCTTGACCTTGTTCGTGCGCAGGTACCTCTTGAATAGCTTTCATGTTTATGAGATCTGTAATTTGCCTTTGTGCCTCTGCCCTTTGATTGTGTGGCAGGTTTGGCATGCCTCTCATTTTTGGAAGGGTGTGAAAATGGAATTTGTAGCCTCTGTTTATAATGTCCAGGATCCATTTGTCCTTTGTGACAATATGCCAATTTTTTGAAAATAATGCCAGCTTTCCTCCTAAGGGGGCTGCCATTTGAGACTTGGTTGGCATGCAAAGGGGAAAGTCATTGGGTTTGTTTTTTGAAAGATTGCGAGTTATCCTCACCACCTCTTTGTGTAGGAGATTGCCATTGTCTGCCTCTAAACGATCCTTGGGGTTGTCCTCTGCCCCTCGGGTGCCTGTATCTGCCTCTTTGGGGTCTGTCCTTGGCAGGAAAGGACCAGTTTTTGGAAGGCCAATTTCTACTAAAACGTGGGGGTTGTACCTGTAGAAATTATTTCACAGTTTGCATTGATTTAGCCTTTTCCTCCATTTTCCTTAACACCTCCTCAGCATTAGCACCAAATAGTACATCCTTTTGAAGAGGGGCGTCTAGTAATTTAGCTTTGACATGATCAGGCAAGGCTTGTTCCTTGAGCCAGGCATGCCTACGTATGACTGAGCCTGTAACAGCAGCTCTACATGAGGCCTCTAGAGCATCAAAACCACATTGTAAAGTATGCTTACCCACTTGTTCTGCACTATGCATCAAAATCCTGCAACTCCTTCAAGTCTGGTTGTTCAGGTTGTGACATTTTACTTTTCAATTGTGATAACAAAAACTGTTGGTATTTTAGCATATGAAACTGACAGTTTAATGCCCTCATGGATAAGGTAGCCGAGGTATATACCTTTTTTCCCCACCTTTCTAAGGATCTGGAGTCTCTCTCGGAAGGTAATGGATTTTTAGCAATGGAGGCCTTAACTCCCTTGGGGCCCTGTGAGATGGTTTCTGGGTCAGCAGCATGGCTTTTGTATAGAAATTGGTGTGAGTCAGGAACCCTGTAGTACCTGTCAGGCTTAACTGGAGCTGGAGGTAGAGAGTCCGGGTTAAGGCAAGCCTCCGAGTAAACATCATCTAGGATGTCCAAGACAGGAGGTATAGCCAGAGGCCTGTGCTGAGTTAGCAAGAGAAATTCCCTGAGCCTTTTCTTGGAATCTGAATAATCTTGGCCTTCCCAGTGGAAGTGTTCCCTTAAGGTATGCAAAGTTTCCCCAAATGAGTAATCCTCTGGCGGGGGAGACAGAAGGGATGGACTCCTCCGCATCAGAGTCTTCAAAAGGGGAGTAAGAATGTTCCTGATCATCAGAGTGCTCTGAAATAATGAAGCCCTGATCAGAGGAGGGGGAATCTTCCTCCACTCTGGGCCTTTTGTCCGATGGGGGCTGAGAACCTCTGATAAGAGTAATTAAATCCTCAGCCATTTTAAGCATCTGTTTCTTAGGCATGGGGCCTGGCAATGGGCCCTGTGTAGCTGGTCTCTTAGAGTGCATGGTTGCTTTAGACTTTGTGAAAGCCTTGATGGAGAAATAAGAGGAAGGTCTGAAGACACCTTGAGTGGAGGTGGACCTGTCCACATTCGGAGTTTCAATGCCAAGAGTGGCTTCGGTATCTGTAGTCATGGTGTGGGCCGAGGAGCCTGTGACCTCAGGCACAGGAGACACCGTCAAAGAAGTGTCGTCGGTAGTCAGGGGCTGCGTAGGCACCTCGCTGAGAACCGGACCACGTGTAGTCGGCTTTGGAGTGGTGTCGGTAGAGGCCGCGGACCTTGTGTGTTGGTCCTTGTCTTTGCGTTTTTTAGACATAACTGGAGACGGAGTATCCGACGACATAGTATAGTTAAATGCTTTCCCAAAATAATGCTGGGCGAACTCCGCCCGACGCTTAATAGTGCGTTTGTTGAATGTAGCACAAAAGCGACAGACTGAGACGTCGTGGTCTGGGCCTAAACAAGGTATACAGAGGGAATGGAAATCCTTATGCGGTATTTGCTTCCCACAAGAAATACAATTATTAACTTTGTCTGACATCGGTCTGAGGCAAGAAAAGTTTCCCCAACGGGGTACTTAGCTTTTAAGAAGACTTCGGTTTCCAAATTTTCGTAATCTCAGGAGCTGGCCGACCGGCACTTGCGAGCTGCTTCTGCTTCGGGCACCGCGCGGCAAAAAAGACTGGAGAAAATGGCGTCGGCTGGTTCCTTTATACCCCTGTCGCACTGACGTCAGGGAAGAAGCGACGACAACTGACGCCGGACCTAGACTTTGGAATTCGGCCGACCGAGGACCCGCCTGACGGCAGGAGAACCCATCTGTTATGACTGCAGCTGTATGCACGATGAACATCCAGATATGACGAGGCCAGTAAGGGGAGATGAGTACCAAGTCCCTTCCAAAGCAACTGGCTCTCTGAAGAACTTTGGGTATCAATGGAAAGAGAGGAAAGTTGTAGAGACTCGAGGGCTAATCGTGTAAGAGTGCATCCCATGGTGATGCCCCCAAAGGGGGGGATAAGGGCAAAGTAGCTGCTGCATCTGGCATTCATGAATGTGGCAAAAAGGTCGCAGCAAGGTTGGTCCCATTTGTGGAAAACCTTTTCTACTACTTCCTGTTTTAAGGACCACTTGTGAGGCATCAGAATCACTCTGCTGAGTCTGTCTGCTAACGCACTGGATTTCCATGGGATGTGCGCTGCTATCAGAAATCGTTGGGATGAGGTCGCCACCGCCATACTCCCAGGGCCTCCCGGCAAAGGGTGCAATATCTGGTTCCTCCTTGTTTGTCAATGTACCATACCAGTGACATGTTGTCTGTCTGTATTGCAACAGTTCCCAGCAAAAGAGAGTCCTGTAATGCTTGCAAAAATAGAAGCAACACTCAACTCTAGGACATTGATGTGTAAATGGGTCTCATGATTCTGCCAACTGCTTTGGATGGTCTTTCCCAGATAATGCCCTCCCCCACACCCTAACTGAAAAGCGTCCATGGTCACTGTGGCTAAAGCTGGGGAACTACAAAGGGTCAACCTAGCGTCACCTGAGTGGAGTAAAGCCACCAATGAAGGTCCTTTTTGCAAGATTCAGTTATCAATATCTTGTGGGATATATGTAATTCCTGCACTGACCACTGCGTGGACAGTAACCACTGGAGAATTCTCATGTGCATTCGTGTTAACGGGATCAAGGTTATTGCTGCTGCCATAGTCCCCAAGATTTTTAGGACTATCCTTGCTTGCGCTCTTTTCCTGGAAAGGAGATTTGAAACCTGAAGTTGAAGAACTTTTACCCTTTCTGGTGGGAGTTTGGCCATCATCTTTGCTGTATTTAGCTTTGCTCCTATAAAAACGATATTCTGAGAAGGCATCAAGGCAGATTTTTCGTAGTTTATTGTGATCCCTAATTGAGAGCAGAGATGCAAGGTGGAGTCTCATGTTTTTGTCAGTAGATGCTTGGTGGTGGCAGTTAGGAGCCAATCTCGTCTAGGTATGGAAACACTCGGAATCCTAGACGTCTCAAGTGAGCTTTGACTACAGCCATACATTTGGTGAACACTCTGAGGGCTGTAGTGAGGCCAAAGGGCAGAGCCTGAAACTGGTAATGGCTGGCTCTCAGCCAAAACAGCAGGTGTATCCTGGATCACCTGTCCATTTTTATGTGGTAGTAAGCATCCTGGAGTTCTATCGTGCACATCCAATTGTCTTTTCTCAAGAACGGAAGCATCGACTGTAGTGTTACTATCCGGAATTTGGACTTTCTTTAGAAATTTGTTTAGGCTGCTGAGATCCAGAATTGGTCTCCAGTCCCATTTTCTTTGGAAATAAAAAGAACCTTGAGTATGTTCCGGATCCTATTTGGTCTGCGGGGATTGTTTACATGACTCTTTTGTCTAGCAACTTTTGAATTTCTAGAGTTGCCTGTTTCTTTTGACTGGGTGGTACATCCAGGATCTTTTTATATTTGGGAGGGGAGGGAAAAGGGTATGAAGTAACCTCTGGATATGATGCTTTGTACCCACTTGTCTTCTGTTATAGTCAGCCAGGCTATTGAGTACAAAGATAAGATTCCCCCAACTCTCTCCAGAGATGGACATATGGGCCTTCACTCAGAAGCAATGAAAAGGCTTAAAAAAGAAGGATTCCTGGTCGCCCTGATCTTGCGGACTCCCTCTGCTGCATGGTTGGCTTCTTCCATTAGTAGTTCCCCCTCTGCCCCTTGGGGAGGAATCACCATGGCTGTCCTGGAAAGCTCTCTGGGATTTTCAAAACCACATTTGCCCACTACCTTTCTGATCTTTGGGGTAAGGTCTGGAAGGTAGGGAAAAATAGATTCCTACGGCAGAGAATCTTTCCTTCCTGTTCACACCTGCTTAGTGTGTCCTTAACTTTAGGCCCGAACAAGGATGATCCATCAAATGGGGCATTCACAAAGGAAGATTTAAAGGGTTCTGTAAAGTCACACAAACGCATCCAGGAATGTCTTCTTAAGGAAATTCCTGAATCTGCTGCATAAGAATTCAGCTTCATGCAGGAGTTGACCATAGAATTTAAGGTAGAGAGCTGAGAGGAAACTTTTTCTGCCCCCCCTCCCCTTCAGCTACTGAACCTTGGAGAGCATCTCCTAGCTCTTTCAGGAGATCTCTCTGTAACCTTGTGAAGTGAGTCAGGTAATTCAGTGATCTAAGAGCAAATGTCGCTGAAGAAAAAAATGCACTTTCCATATCTGCCCATCATATGAGACTCCTTGTACGGTGAATGGACAGAAGACATCTTGGAAATTCCTTCGTGGTGGCTGCTGCCACCACCATAGCATCTACCGGGACTCCTTTGGTTAGGAAATTCTTGTCCGAAGGGGAGGTAATGAATTTATTTGGCCTCCGAGGAACTGGTTCCACAGAATCTGGAGACTCCCACGCCTTTCAAGAAGCTAACTCCGTAAGTTCGTCAAAAGGCAGAGACACCCAAGTGGAGGAAGGGTGAGGTCCAAAAGCCTTCAGGTAGACAGACTCTTTTGCTGAAGGGTTGGTGGACTTACAGCCGCCTCTCTAAGTATTTCCAAGATGTTTATTCAGTGTTTAAGCGCTTTCATAAAGTAACCATTACTTCCTCAGACACAAAAAACTACATAAAATGCTCAAAAGTTTTATATACAAGTCAGTAAAAAACTCCCAATCAGATGATTTAAAACTCCCTCCAAAATGCTAGCCAATTAAGTTAAAGTAACAGCTTCTCAAAAACATTCATGTGACTGCATACAGTCGTTTATACAGTGCATATAATTATAAATATTAAACATTATTAAAGCTCATACAAAATATTTAAAAACACTGCTAAAATACATATGTCAAGGGTAAAAAATTAATGTTAAAGTTTTTTAGCCTTTAACACTGGCTTAAGAGGGACCATATAATTTAACCCAAATCCCCGATGTGCCCCTAGACCCAAAATCCATTTCAATTCAGTTGATTCAGTATTGTTTACTATGTCCCCCATCCTGACACTATCTGGTTGAACATGAAGTACTTGAAACAAAAACCTATGCCTATCACCCTCTGTTAACAAATGCTTAGCTACAACACTGTAGCGTTGGCCCTTCTTTACACAATACATATGATCTCGGACTCTTTCCCCGAGCCGACGATTAGCTTTTCCCACTTAGAATTTAAAACAATACTCACAGTGGGCAATATATACTACATTCCTAGTATTACAGTCAGCACTACATTTGATCTGCCAGAGGTGCATAGTGCCAGGGTGCCTAAAATAATTAGATTCATCTATAAATTAACAGAAGGTGCAGGCTCCACACCTTCGTGTTCCAATATCCATGGTAGTGGAAGGATTATTGTTCCTAGGGTAAACACAGCTATTGCTTAAGATTTAACCTATTCTTAAAAAGAAATCTAGGTCTATTTCTTACTATTCCATTAGTCTCGTCATCTACAAGGAGAACATGCCAATTCCTATTTACTATATGTTTGAAAAATCCTATATCATGAGTGTACTGTAAAATTATACTACTGAATTCTCATCTGCTTTCTGTCTCAAGACCTTATTCCCCTCAGAAAAATAGGACTTCCCCCTTCCTTCTCTTTCATATCTTACTCTTGAATAACCATGGCTAATTTCCCTTCTTGAATAGCCTCTGTTAAAGGCTTCATTCAAGCATCCCATTGCCTGTTCAAAGTCAGTGTCTAGAGATGACAATCCAGACAGCCTTAATGCTTGTCCTTCCACTATACTCTTAAAAGTATGTGGTAGATGCATACTGTGTCAGTCCATAAATGAAGGATGGTGGCAATCTTTCCTATGTATACAACTGTGTAAGTCTATTCCTTCTCGAAATACTGTTACATCATGGAAACTAATCCTGGCATGTAAACTTCAAAAAACTGACTACTCTTATTTAAGTAGTCAGCATAATACACAAGTTGCTCATATTCACCTTTCCATGCTATAAAAAGGTAGTCTACAAACCTTTTATAAAATCTAAACACTGGAGTCACCCCTTACTTGTATAACATCCATCTCCCACTCCATCATGACAAGATTAGCGTATGGATTGGCACAACTGGTGCCCACTGCCACTCCAGCTACTTGCCAACAGTATTTCTCATCAAAGAGAAACACATTATGTTCTAATACCAACTCTAGGAGCATGCATATAAAATCTACTCTGTGCCCATCAGAGGATCCATGCATAAGTAGACATATTTTAACCATTTTTAAACCTTCTGCATTAGGAATGCACGTGAAAAGGGATGCTACATCTAAGGTTGTAAACAAATCAAACTTGTTGTCCACTTGACCTGATGTAAAAGTATATAGATCAACTAGAAGTGTTCTGTGTCTCTTAATACAACTTGATGCACTTCTAAAACTTTTCTGAGCTCTTTGTCCAAAAATATAGAAATCGGCTCAGTGAGCCACCCTGCACCTGCCACTATAGATCTAAACTTGGGTTTTTATGTATTTTGGGAAGACCATGCATATGAGGTATAAGGGGATCATTCACAAGGAAGTAGTTCAATTCTTTAGTCAAATGCTCCAAACACATACTTTCATAAAGAGCCCTATGGACACTATTAATCATTCTTTGGAGGTCATCCACATTGACAGGTTTGTAGACATTTAAATCAGAAAGCATACATTTCATTTCATTGAAGTAAAAAACAGCATCTAACACAACTACAGGCCCACCCTTGTCAGCGGGACAAATCACAATGTCCTTATTATTTTAAGAAGTTGTCCATTGCCTTCACTACTGGGCTTTTTGTGGATTTACTTGAATTTCTCACTGCACCTTGGTTTGTGGGACTGCTGGACTGTTTGGTTTTATTTCCAAGATGTCTCCAAAGGAGACTTTGTAAGGAGGCGACCATGGGGACCCTTTCAGAATTATCGAGATCTGCATCTGAGGAGATGGACTCCTCTGGGGAGTCTAAATGCTTCCTTTTGCATAACCTCTTCTGAGGGACCTCTTCAGAGGGGTAGTCTGGAGAGGTTTCAGAAGAGAGGGGGGGGCACCCTGTAGAGAATCCTGAGGCTTAGGATCTCCACATCCCTGTGGAGCTGCCTGTGGAGACAGCACTCCCCTCATCATCTTGAAGGCCCCCAATCACTGATCTGAAGAAACCTCCAGCTCCGAGGAAACAAAGGGAATCCACAGGACCAAGAGGGATGGCTCCGAGGCTGATGTAGAAGCTGAGCTCACCCGACAGGAAGGTTTGGATCTGACAACTGTCCGATCTGACCCCCCCCCCCCTCCCCGGACACGACTGGACAGCATCACCCCCCGGACTCCTAGAGTTCCGATGGAACTGAGGATGTTGGAGCAATATTCAATCAGATGATCCTGAGGTAGGTCTTGCTTCCGACAGTTCTACCAAGATTAGCTCTGGACGTTCCCACTCCGAGATCTGAGGTCAGCTCGGAGGAGGAAAGTACAGCTTTGTACACATCATAAATGTAGATGTTCGAGTGAATTCACTGTTGCAGTCATCACATTTGGATTATTCCTGCCAGGGTAGCCCTTGGCCAGCCTGAATACCATAGAAATAGTATTTCTGCGTCAGTTGCTGTCGCTTGAGGACTGACATCAGTGGTATAAAGGAAGGCATCCAACACCATTACATCAGTTTTTCTTGCACCTAACCTGTCAGGAACCCACACAGAAGGAGGCCAGGCTCTGGCGGAAGAACCCCACCAGTGGAAAATAAATACCAAAATGTCCTTTGTAAGGAAAAGGAAACAAGGAAAAATGAAAAAAAAGAGAAAACAGGATGGAGGGAGGGAAAAGTACAGTTGTGTACACTTACCATAAATGTAGATGTTCGAGAGTATTCACTGTTGCAGTCATTACATTTGGGTAATCTGTTGGCAGGTTGCCCTCAGTCAGCCTGAATAACAAAGTCTTGGGTCCTGCATCGGTTGCATTCTCCTCTTCCATGACGTCAGCTCATCAGGGGTATAAAACATGTAGCCAACGCCATTTTATTCAGTTTTTCTTGCCCCAGATGTCCCAAATGGGGAGCAAAAAAAATAAATATATATATATATATATATATATATATATATATATATAAAATAAATAAACAGAAATATATGTAAATGCACTTTCAGCAACATAAACTTTACCTTCATCTAAAAGCAAATACACCACAAAGGCTGTAGTACATAGTGAAGGAAAGAAAAGGTATAGAAAAAGGGGATGGTGGGTGGGTAACCCGGACTGCAACAGTGAATACACTCGAACATCTGCAATTATGGTAAGTGTACACAACTGTACTATGCTCTTCGTGTTTCACTGTTGCAGTCATTACATTTGGGTAGAATCCCAAAGCTATGGATGGGAGGATGGAACTAAACAGTATTAGGAACGGCTATAAGGCCCTGCAGAACTGCAGTGGCAAAGCCTGCACTGGATTTGGAGAACAGAGGCAAATGATAATGCTTTGTGAAGGTATCAACAGAGCTCCAAGTAGCAGCCTCTAGAATGTCTTTGGTTGGAACCCCTCTGAGAAAATCTGCTGAGGTAGAGGCAGCCCTGGTGGAATGTGACCTGATCCCCTTGGGCACAGGTTTACCTTGGTGCAAGTAGCAAAAACGAATGCAGTGGCTTATCCACTTAGAAATAGTCTGCTTTGATATAGCCTTCCACTCTGACCCTGCAGCAAATGCTACCAGTAGTTGCTCAAACTTTCTTAGAGATTTAGTCCTGTTTAAGTAGAATGTTAGTTGTCTGTGTATGTCCAATGAATGGAGAATCCGCTCCCCCTTGTTCTGTGGATTTGGGTAAAATGTTGGCAGGTGAACTGTCTGGTTAAGAGCCACACTGGATACAACCTTAGGCATAAAAGAAGGATTGGTCCTGAGGGACACCCTGTCCGGGTAAAATGTAATAAAAGGCTCCACAGCCATGAGATCCTGTAGTTCTGAAATCCTTCTTGCTGAAGTGACTGCCAAGAGAAAAGTTGTTTTCCAAGATAGAAATTTTATATCCGCAGTAGCTGCTGGTTCAAAAGGAAGCAGGGCGAGTTTTTCCACCACAAAATTGAGGTCCCATGCAGGAGTTGGTGATCTTCTGGGAGGCCTTAAATTTTTGGCCCCTCTAAGATAATGTTTAAGCAGGGGGTGAGAAAAAAGGGGAGGCTCTGTGTTGTAACGAGCCAAGATGGCAGAGGCATGGATTTTTTATTGAAGATAAAGATAGGCCCTTGTCAAGCATCTCAGTCAAATATTGTAAAATCTGAGGAATATTGGGCTTTGCTGTGTCTGTTCCTTGTGCTTGGTTCCAAGCACAGAATCTCTTCCATTTATCAGCATAAGATTTTCTAGTACTAGGCCTTCTGGCTTCCAAAATGACCTCCATCACAAATTTACTGAGAGGTGTTGTTTGAATAATTAAATGATCAGCCATGCTGCAAGATTCAGAGTTTGGAGCTGAGTGTGCAGAATTTGATTGTTCTGCTGAGACAGTAGAGGAGGTATTTGAGGCAAGTACCAAGGAGGAAGTTGAGACATACTCCTTAGAATTGGGTACCAGTGTTGGCGAGGCCAGTCTGGAGCAACTGGGATCATTTTTGTTTTTTCCTGTCTGACTTTTATTAAGACCTTGGAGAGAAGAGGCAGAGGGGGAAAAGCACAGACTGATAGGTTTTTCCAACTGAAGGATGGGGCATCCACTTTCCATGCTTTTCTGTGATGGGTTCTTGTGCAGAATTTGTCCAGCTGATAATTTTGGGGAGAGGCAAACAGATCTATGTCTGGGCTCCCCCATTTCTGTGTTAACATGCTGAAGATTTGTGGATCCAGTTTCCATTCGTGCGGGTCCATAAGATTTCTGCTTAGGTCGTCTGCCAGAGTATTTTATTTTCCTGGCAGGAATTGAGCTTGAAGATGTATTTGTTAAGTCAAAGCTGTGTTCCACAATGCCATGGCTAGTCTGCAAAGGGGGTAGGAATGTGTACCCCCCTGCTTGTTTATGTACCACATATCCATGGTGTTGTCCGTCTATCAGTAGCTGTCCTGGATGAAGTAAGTCCTTGAAGGCTGTCAGAGCATTCTGAACAACTAGCATCTCTTTCTGGTTGATAAGCAGATGCATTTGTTTTGGGCTCCATTTGCCCTGAATGCATCTCCCTGCCAGGTGGGCCCCCCAAGCATAGTCTGATACGTCTATAGTTAGGGTTTGGGTGGCAGGGGGTAGAGTCAATGACAGTACCTTGTTTTGGTTACATGTCTCTGCCCACCAAAGAAACTCCTGTTGAAGGCAGGGAATGAGAGGAATCATTGTTTCCAGGCTGTGAAAATGTTGACTCCATAAATTTTTTAGGTACCACTGAAGTTTCCTCATATACAGTCTCGCATACAGAATTAGTAAAATGCAGGATGCCATGAACCCCAAAGCCTGCAGAATTTGTCTTGCAGATAACTGGGTTTTTGTTGCCATTTGTTTGAAGTATGTTGTCAGTTGCCTTTGTATGTCTGGGCGTAAGGTAAGCTATCTGGGCAGTTGTATTCAAGCTTGCACTCAGGAATGTAATTATTTGAGAGGGTACCAGCTGGGATTTCTTTTTGTTTATTGTGTACCCTTACACATGTTAGAAGCCTTTTTACAAACGCCAGATGTTGAAGAAGAGTGTCCTTGTCCACTGCTTGAATGAGACAGTTGTCCAGATAAGGATACATTTGTATGCTTCTTTGTCTGCAGAATGCAATTACTGGTGCCAGGCACTTTGTAAAGACCCTGGACGCAGTAGATAAGCCAAAAGGCAGTGCAGAGAATTGGTAATGCAAAAAACCTGCCATGAAGCAGAGGTATCTTCTGCATGATTCCCTTATTGGGATATGCAGGTATGCCTCAAGTCTAGAGTCACTAACCAAGCGTTCCTGCCCAGCATAGACAGTAGCTGTTGAAAAGTCAGCATTTTGAATTTTGGAATGTCCAGGAACATGTTCAAAATCGATAAGTCCAGTATTGGACGCCAGGCATTGTCTTTTCTGGGTACCAGGAAAAGTCTTGATAAAAACCTTGTCCTTTTTTCTTTTCTGGTACTGGTTGAATAGCCCCCATATCCATGAAGGACATAACTTGTTTCTGAGCCTCTGCCCACTGATTTTGTGGCAGATCTGGCCATCCATTTGGAATTGGCAAAGTATGGAAATGACATCTGTACCCCTGGGATACTATGTTTAATACCTACTTGTCCTGGGCAATTAACTGCCAATTTTGAGCACAATGTGCTAGTTTTCCCCCCAAGGGGGCTGCCGAAAGATAAGTGCTTGGTGAAGGTAGAGGAAAGTCCTTGAGACTGCTTACTGTAGGGTTGTGCTTTGTTTCCTCCAGACTTGGAGGTGGAGGCACCCCCATTGCTTTGACCTATAAGAACCCTGTGATTGGTACCTGGTGTCATTTGAGTGCCAGGATTTGCCTTGAGTGGCTCTGTTGGACACAGGAAAGGACCAATTTTTAGTAGGCCAGTGCCTACTAAACCTGGGTGGCTGCACTTGCAAGAAATCTTTCACAGTTTGCATAGATTTAGCTTTGTCTTCCATTTTCTTTAAAACCTCTTCTGCCTTATTACCAGAGTATCATGGTGCAAGGGGGCATCCAACAATTTAGCTTTAACATGATCAGGCAGATTTTGCTCCTTGAGCCAGGCATGCCTTCTAATCACAGATCCAGTAACTGCGGCCCTGCAAGAGGTCTCCAAGGAATCAAAACCACATTGCAAAGTATGCTTTTAAACCTGTTCTGCTGAATGCAATAATTCCTGTAACTCTATTTTCCACACAATCAGAAATCAACATAATTTTCTATTTCACTAAGACCATAACATGCTGTTGATATTTAAGCATATGAAACTGGCAGTTTAAGGCCCTGATTGCCAAGGTTGCAGAAGTATAAACCTTCTTTCCCCATCTATCCAGCGACCTGGAATCTTTATCAGATGGGGTAGGATTTTTGGCTGTAGAGGCCTTTATACCCTTGGGACCCTGTGAAATAGTCTCAGGATCAGCAGCAGGATTTTTGAATAGAAATTTGTGGGAGTCAGGAACCCTGTAATATCTGTCTGGCTTACTAGGAGCTGGAGGTAGGGAATCAGGAGCCATGCGTGATTCCGAAAACACATCAACAACAATGTCTAATACAGGAGGTATTGCCAAAGGCCTATGCTGAGGAAGAATAAGGAAATCCCTCAGCCTCTTTTTTGATTCAGAGAAGTCCTGACTCTCCCAGTGAAAATGTTCCCTTAAAGTATGCAAAGTCTCTCCAAAAGAGTAATCCTCAGGAGGAGATGCAGATGGGATGGATTCCTCTGCATCAGAATCCTCATAGGGTGGAATACAAAATTCCTGATCAGAAGAGGAATCAGAAGAAATGGAAACCTGATCTGAAGATTCATAATCAGTGCCTTGCCTAGGCCTCTTAGCAGGGGGAGGGGGGGTTGGGAACCCCCGATCAAGGTAATTAAGCCCTCAGCCATTTTGATCATCTGTTTTTTTAGGCATCGGGGCCTGAGCACATGGCTCATGCGTCGGTTTTTTAGATACAGAAGATGTTTTTTACCTTGTTTTTGAGGCTGGCGTCGGTTTAATATAAAAATGCTGAGGCCTGAAAACACCCTCAGAAGCTGGTGCCTGCTCAGCGGCTCTGGACCCATCCAAGGGAGAGACATCCTCGGGTTCAATACTCTGAGAATCTCGCGGCATACCGGACTCCGAATGGGTCTCGGTAGAGGCCTGCGACTCAAAAGTAGCGGGTATCAGGGGCTGCGGAAAAACATCACTGAGTACCGGTGAACTGACAACTGGCTTCGGAGAAGCTTCAGCGTCAGTTTTGGACCTTGACGGTCTGTCTCTGTCTTTTTCTTTGCGTTTTTTGTGAACGCTGGTAGTCGGATTGCTAACAGACGACATTTCAGGATAATTAAATCTTAATCCAAAATATTCAGAAGCAAAAATATACAGACGCTTAACAGTGCATTGTTTAAATCTAGCACAAAACCGACAGCAAGGCACGTTATGATCTGGGCCTAGGCAAGGAATACAGTACAAATAAAAATCCTTAAGAGGTATTTACTTCCCACAAGAAATGCAATTATTAACTTTTACTGCCATCGGTAAGGAGCAAGAAAAAGTTTCCCCAACAGGGTACTTAGCATTAGTTTGAAGACTTTGGTTCTGAAACTCGAATGGGAAAATTTCAGGAGTCGGCCGACCGGCACTTGTGAACTGCTTCTGCTTCGGGCACTGCGTGGCAGGAAAGACTGAATAAAATGGCATCGGCTGCATGCTTTATACCCCTGGTGACCTGACGTCATGGAAGAGGAGACAGCAACTGACGCAGGACCCAAGACTTTGTTATTCAGGCTAAGTGAGGGCAACCTGCCAGCAGATTACCCAAATGTAATGACTGCAACAGTGAAACACGAAGAACATCCAGGACTGGAACAGTGAATAAACTCGAACATATACATTTATGGTAAGTGTAAACAAATGTACTATGTTCTTCGTGTTTCACTGTTGCAGTCATCACATTTGAGTAGAGTCCCAAAGCTGAGGAAAATGGGTGGAGGAAGTCCAGGAAGCTAGGGGCTGGCTAGCATGCCTTGCAAGACTGCATTGGCAAACCCTGCCCTGGATTTAGAGAAAGTACAGTTTTGTACCTACCATAAATGTAGATGTTCGAGTGCTAATACAGCTGCAGTCATAAAGTACAGTTTTGTACCTACCATAAATGTAGATGTCCGATAGATATGCAACTGCAGTCATAACATATGGGTTGTCCTGCCTCAGGCAGCCCTCGGTCGGCCGAATTCCAAAGTCTGGGTCCGGCGTCGGCTGGTGTCGCCTCCTCTCCGACGTCACAACGGCTGGAGTATAAAGGCATCGGCCGACGCCATCTTCTTCAGTGTTTCTTGCCCTAGATGCCAGGTGCCCTCCTAGGAAGGCTAAATTTGGTAAATGGATAAAAATAATCCCAAACATGCACAACAGTAATAAACAGATACACCATAGGAATAACCCCAGCTAATGGGAAAAGGGGGTGGGACCCAAAAAGAAGGATACAGAGGGGTAGGAGGGAGGGAAAATCCGACTGCAGTTGCATATCTATCGGACATCTACATTTATGGTAGGTACAAAACTGTACTATGTCCTTCAAGAATGCAACTGCAGTCATAACATATGGGTTGAATACCATAGCCCAGCTGGGGGTGGATGGAACTATGATAAGGATGGTGTAGCTAAAATCCACTGCAGGACTGCCAAAGCAAAGCCTGCTCGGGATCTGGAATATAAGGGCAGGTTGTAGTGCTTGGTAAATGTATGCACGGTGCTCCATGTAGCAGCCTCTAAAATGTCCTTTGTTGCCACTCCTCTTAGGAAAGCTGTGGAAGTGGCCATAGCTCTGGTGGAATGTGGCCTAATATTGGCTGGCACACCTTTTCCATGGAAAGAATAGCAGAATCTGATGCAATGTCCAATCCATTTTGAAAGTGATTGCTTTTCCTTGCACTCCAGCAGCATAGGCTACAAACAGTTGGTCAGACTTTCTGGTGGCCTTAGTTCTGTCCAAGTAGTAACGTAGTTGTCTGTGTATGTCCAAAGTATGCAGTAGCTTTTCCCCCCTATTTTGAGGATTGGGGAAGAATGCAGGCAGGTGAATAGCTTGATTCAGAGACACCCTGGAAATAACTTTGGGCATGAATGTAGGATTGGTTCTTAGAGAAACTCTGTCTTGATGAAAAATGCGGAAAGGAGGCACTGCCATGAGTGCCTGTACCTCTGAAACTCTTCTTGCAGATGTGACTGCCAATAAGAAGGCAGCCTTCCATGAAAGAAATTGCATTTCTGAACTTGCTGCTGGCTCAAATGGAGGAAGAGTTAATTTTTCCAACACATAATTGAGGTCCCATGCAGGTACTGGCGGTTTTCTGGGAGGTTTGATATTCTTTATTCCTCTTAGAAACTGTCTTAGCAAAGGATGAGAAAACACTGGAGGGTCACCGTTGTATTTTGCCGACGCCGGACCCAGACTTTGGAATTCGGCCGACCGAGGGCTGCCTGAGGCAGGACAACCCATATGTTATGACTGCAGTTGCATACTTATTGAAGAGTATGAGAGTCCAGTATGAAATAGTTCTGCCAAGTATTCTAAAATCTGAGGTATACTCGGTAATGCTGTGTCCTGACCCCTGTTGGCATTCCAGATGCTGAATCTCTTCCATTTGGCTGAATATGTTTTTCTGGTGGAAGGTCTGCGTGCTTCCAGCAAGATTTCTTGAACCGATTTTGAAAGAGAGTTAGGTGGAGAAGTCATGTTAGCCTCCAGGCTGTCAGATGTAATGATTTCAGGTCTTGATGTACAGTCCTGTAATTGTGTTGTGTTAGGAGCAGGGGCCATAAGGTCAGAGGCCATGGTTTGGTCCGAGTTATGGTCAATAGCAATGGGTACCAGTGTTGCCTTGGCCAGTCTGGAGCTATCAAAATACCTGTTGGTTGTTCTGCTTTGATCTTCAGTATCACCTTGGTCAGCAGAGGCAGAGAAGGGAATGCATAAATTTTTAGAGAATTCCAGCTGAAGGAGAGAGCATCCGTTTTCCAGGCTAGAGGATGGTGAGTCCTTGTGCAGAACTTTTTCAGGTGATGATTTAAGTGGGAGGCGAAAGGATCTACATCCGGTCTTCCCCATGTCTTTGTCAGTTGAGAGAAAATGTGAGGGTGCAGCATCCATTCGTGTGGATCCATGAAATTTCTGCTCAGGTTGTCCGCCAGTACATTGTCCTTGCCTGGTACAAACTGGGATTGTAAATGTATCTTCAGGCTCAGGGATTTTTCCCAGAGAAGCATTGCTAGTCTGCAGAGGGGATAAGAATGAGTGCCTCCCTGCTTGTTTATGTACCACATGACAGTGGTGTTGTCTGTCCTTATTAGCAAATGCCCTTGTTGTAGTGATTTTTCGAAAGTCTCGATTGCATGCATCACTGCCAACATTTCCTTTTGGTTTATGTGCAGATGTCTTTCCTTTGGGGTCCATTGCCCTTGAATGCATCTGTCCTCCATGTGCGCCCCCCATCCATGGTCTGAGGCGTCTGTTGTAATCATTTGGCCTGCTTGAGGTCTGTTGAAAGACATGCCTTTGTTTAGCTGACTGGCTTGAGCCCACCATAAAAATTATTTTTGCAGACATGGAATAAGTGGGATTATGTCCTCTAGGCTTTGGCTGTGTTGAGACCATAAGTTTTTTAAATACCATTGCAGCTTTCTCATATGAAGTCTTGCCAAAGGTATCAGAAGGATGCAAGATGCCATGAACCCCAGGGCCTGCAGGATTTTCCTTGCAGTCAGCTGGGAGAGTTTGCTAGGCCTTTGAAGTACTCTGGTAAATGCTGCTGTTTTTCCTCTGTGAGGTAGGCCATTTGGTTTTCTGTGTCCAGTTTGGCTCCTAAGAAGATAATCTGTTGGGATGGCAGTAGTTTTGACTTCTGAATGTTGACTGTGTATCCCAAGGCATGCAGAAGATGCATGACATAGTCCAAATTTTCTTTTAAGGTTTGTTTGTTGTCTGCTTGTATGAGGCAGTCGTCCAAGTAGGGGTATATTTGAATCCCCTGCAGTCTGCAGTGTGCCACTACTGATGCCAGGCATTTCGTGAACACTCTGGGCGCAGTAGATAAGCCAAACGGCAATGCTGAGAATTGATAATGCTCTGTCCCTGCAAGAAATCTGAGGTATCTTCTGCAGCTTTGTCTGATTGGGACATGCAGGTATGCCTCCTTGTGGTCCAGAGTGACCAGCCAAGACCCCTTGCCCAGCATGGGAAGGAGTTGCTGCAAAGTCAGCATTTTGAACTTTGGCACTATGAGAAAAGTGTTTAGAGATGACAAGTCCAGTATGGGTCTCCATTTGTTTTCTTTTCTTGGAACAAGGAACAGCCTTGAATAAAATCCCTGGCCTTGCTCCTGAGGAGGAACCCTTTCTATTGCTTTTATACTTAACAGCTTGGAAACTTGAGAGAGTGCCTCTGCCCTTTGATGATGTGGCAGGTTTGGCATGCCTTGTCTTATTGGTAATGTGTGGAAGTGGAATCTGTAACCTTTGTCTATCAAATCCAGAATCCAGTTGTCCTTGGTTAAGATATGCCAGTTTTGTGAGAATAATTTTCCGCCCAAAGGTGCTTCTCTTTGAACCTTTGTAGGCGGAACGAAAGTCAAGTCAGTGTGATTGTCCTTGTGGTGCAGCTGAACTGTCTGCGCCACTTCTGTGATTTGGAGGTTGCCATTGGCGGCCCCTGTAAGATCCTCGGTATTGCCCTCTACCTCGGCCACGTCTGCTTTTTCCCCTTTGAAACTTGTCCGAGCCGGGGAAGGACCAATTCTTTGAGGGCCAGTTTCTGCTGAATCTGGGTGGCTGAACCTGAAGGAAATCCTTGACTGTCTGTACTGACTTTGCTTTTTCCTCTATGGATTTCAATACATCTTGTGCATTAGGAAGAGAATCAGGGTTAGCACTGGAGTCAGAGAAAACATCATCCAAAACATCCATAACAGGTGGAATAGCTAAAGGTCTGTGCTGGGGAAGCTTGAGGAAGGTACGGAGCCTTTTCCTGGAGTCAGAGAATTCCTGACCCTGCCATTGAAAATGTTCCCTCATGGAATGCAGGACTTCACCAAATGAGAAATCCTCTGGAGGTGATGCAGAGGGAATTGATTCCTCAGCATCAGAGTCCTCGTAGGCCTGGATGGATTCTTCTTGGGTATCAGAATGTTCAGAATCCCCAGAGGCTTCACCCGAAGAGAGGTCGTCCGCCTGCTCAGTTCTAGGCCTTTTCTCTGCAGATGGCTGAGAACCCCTTTCCGGATGAGGCTGAGACCCCCTGATAAGGGAAATAAGATCAGCAGCCAGAGACATGATCTGCTTATCAGAAGAAGGGGCCTGGGCAGTTGGTTTAGGATGGGCCTTGGCCTGACTGGCGGCCTTAGCATGTGCAAAGGCCTTGATGGACATGGATACAGGAGGCCTAGCAGCCTCACGTGCAGGCGTAACCTTGCCCACAGAAATGGTGTCGGGTAGATCCAGAACTTCGGTTTCCGGAGGAAAATCAACAACCGGCACCGGAGAGATCTCCGAGACCAAAGGTCGTGTTAACGCTGTGTCGTCAGCCTGGAGCGGTAGATTTACCACTTCCGAAGGGACCGGAGCACTAGCAGAGGGTTTGGGAGTAGCATCGGTAGTGGACGCGGGCCGAGGATGTCGGTCCCGGTTCTTGCGTTTTTTAGCAGATTGGGTAGTCGGTTGATCCGACGGCATGATATACGCAAAAGATTCACCGAAAAAGTCCTCGGCAAATTATGCCCGGCGCCTGAGAGTGCGCTTATTAAAGCAAGCACGGGCAGCACAGGCCGAGACGTCGTGGTCTGGGCCCAGGCAAGGAAGGCAGAGAGAATGGAAGTCCTTATGAGGTATTTGTTTACCACAAGACAAACAATTATTAACTTTCTCAATTTGTTCTGACATCGGCTGAGGCAAGAATAAATGTTCCCCAACGGGGTACTTAGCTTTTAGATGACTTCGGTACTGAAAACACAGGAGCTGACCGAAAGGCACTTGCGAACTGCTTCTGCTTCGGGCACTGCGCGGCAAGAAAGACTGAAGAAGATGGCGTCGGCCGAGGCCTTTGTACTCCAGCCGTTGTGACGTCGGAGAGGAGGCGACACCAGCCGATGCCGGACCCAGACTATGGAATTCGGCCGACCGAGGGCTGCCTGAGGCAGGACAACCCATATGTTATGACTGCAGTTGCATTCTTGAAGGACTTCAGATGAGTTCTCCTGCCGTCAGGCGGGTCCTCGGTCGGCCGAATTCCAAAGTCTAGGTC
Organism: Protopterus annectens; assembly: GCF_019279795.1. Taxonomy (NCBI): domain Eukaryota; kingdom Metazoa; phylum Chordata; order Ceratodontiformes; family Protopteridae; genus Protopterus; species Protopterus annectens. Next base: position 138,738,369 of record NC_056735.1, read on the forward strand.
CGGCGTCGGTTGTCGTCGCTTCTTCCCTGACGTCAGTGCGACAGGGGTATAAAAGAACCAGCCGACGCCATTTTCTTCAGTTTTTCTTGCCCCAGATGTCAGGTGCCCCCAGAAGGAAGGCAATACATAAAATTATGTAATAATGCAATGCAATATAATCAAAAAACAGTAGTTGCAAGCAAATACACCATAAAAGAATACCCCTAGAGGGGAAGGAGGGAGGGAAACCTGGACTGCAGCTGTATTAGCACTCGAACATCTACATTTATGGTAGGTACAAAACTGTACTATGTTCATCGTGCATACAGCTGCAGTCATAACAGATGGGTAGAATCCCAAAGCTAATAAAGGGGTGGTAGGCACTAGGTGGAACTAGGAGGAGCCAAAATGCCCTGCAAGACTGCAGTGGCAAAGCCTGCTCTAGATTTGGAGTATAATGGTAGGTTGTAGTGCTTGGAGAAGGTATGCACAGAACTCCAAGTGGCTGCTTCCAAAATATCCTTGGTAGGAACTCCTCTGAGGAAGGCTGCAGAGGTGGCTGTGGCTCTGGTGGAATGAGTTCTAATGCCTTTAGGCACAGTTTTGCCATGAAAGGAATAGCAAAAGTGTATGCAGTGGGCTATCCATTTTGAAATTGTCTGTTTGGAAATTGGCTTTCCTTGAGCTCCTACCGCATAGGCCACAAGGAGCTGTTCTGATTTTCTGAAAGGTTTTGTTTTGTCCACGTAATAACGCAGTTGCCTGTGGATGTCCAAGGAATGAAGTAATCTCTCCCCTTTGTTTTGAGGATTAGGATAAAAAGTAGGTATATGTATGGCCTGATTTAGAGCTACCCTGGATACCACTTTAGGCAATAAAGGACAGGTTGGTTCGTAAGGAAACTCTGTCCTGGTGGAAGATGATAAAAGGCTGTACAGCCATGAGAGCCTGTAGTTCTGAAACTCTACGAGCTGAAGTGATAGCCAGAAGGAAAGCTGTTTTCCAGGACAAATATTGCAAATCTGATGAGGCAGCTGGCTCAAAAGGAGGCAAAGTCAGTTTTTCCAGAATGAAATTAAGATCCCAAGCAGGTATTGGTTGTTTCCTTGGAGGTCTTAAATTCTTAGCCCCTCTGAGGAACTGTCTTAATAGAGGGTGAGAGAATAAAGGTGGATCAGTGTTGTATTCTGCAGAAATGGCTGAAGCATGGATTTTGATGGAGGAGAACGAAAGTCCACTGCTTAGCAGTTCAGCCAAATATTGTAGAATTTGAGGTAAATTCAGTTTTCCCGGGTTCTGGCCCTTTTTCTCATTCCAGACACAAAAACGTTTCCATTTTGCGGAGTAAGCCTTTCTAGTTGATGGCCTTCTGGCCTCCAAAATGACATCCTGCACCTCCTTGGAGAGGAGGGCCTGCTGTGATGCTAAGGAATCTTCCATGCGGCTAGATTGTTTTTAGCTGACTGTGAAGAGTTTTGAAGCTGTGCTGAGTCAGAAAAAGAGGCATTAGAGGCAGGGTCCATGGTGGGGAATGCGTCAGGCTCCTCAGGAGTGGGTACCAGTGTTGCCTTGGCCAGTCCGGAGCAATAAGGATCATCTTTGGTCTGTCTGCTCTGGTCTTCATTAGGACTTTGGGCAGCAGAGGAAGAGGCAGGAAGGCATAAACTGTCATTGATGTCCAACTGAAAGAGAAAGCGTCCACTCTCCAGGCCTTTGGATGGAAGATCCTTAAGCAGAATTTTGTCAATTGATGATTTTTGTGGGAGGCAAAAAGATCTATGTCTGGCCTTCCCCATTCTTGGATTATTTCTGTAAAAACTTTTGGATGCAACTTCCATTTGTGTGGATCTGTCATATTCCTGCTTAGGTTGTCTGCCAGCGTGTTTTCCTTGCCTGGCAAGGACTGTGCTTGTAGTTCCATTTGTAAGTCCATGGCCATGTTCCAAATTGACATGGTCAGTCTGCATAGGGGATAAGAATGTGTTCCTCCCTGCTTGTTTATGTACCACATAACTGTGGTGTTGTTCGTTCTTATCAATAGTTGACCTGGTTGTAGAAGATCCTTGAAAGCTATAATAGCATTTATTACTGCTAGCATTTCTTTTAGATTGATGTGAAGGTGCTTTTCTTTTTGGGACCATTTGCCCTGAATGCACCGGCCTGTCATGTGCGCCCCCCAGGCGTAGTCCGAGGCGTCTGTTGTGATGACTTGATTTGCTTGAGGCTTGCTGAATGGAAGACCTGTGTTTGTTTGACATGCTTAAGCCCACCACAGAAATTCCTTTTGCAGACATGGAATTAGTGGTATTATTGTTTCCAAACTGTGGCTGTGTTGAGACCATATGTTTTTTAGGTACCATTGTAGTTTTCTCATATGCAGCTTTGCACATGGGATTAGTAAGATGCAAGATGCCATGAATGCCAGAGCCTGCAGGATTTTCCTTGCAGTCAGCCTGGTGCAATTTGCCAGGGTTCTGAAATATTGAATTAGTTGCCCCTGCTTCTCTGGCGTGAGGTAGGCCATCTGGGTGTGTGTGTCCAAATTGGCACCCAGGAAAATTATCTTCCGAGAGGGTATTAGCTTTGATTTCTCTTTGTTGACTGTGTATCCCAGTGAGTTTAATAACATTATTACATAAGCCAGATGTTTCAGAAGAATGTGCTTGCTGTCCGCTTGGATCAGGCAGTCGTCCAAATAAGGGTATATTTGTATCCCTTGAAGTCTGCAGTAGGCAATTACTGATGCCAGGCATTTCGTGAATACTCTGGGCGCAGTAGATAAGCCAAAGGGCAATGCAGAGAAATGATAATGGAATGAACCTGCAAGAAATCTGAGGTATCTTCTGCAATTTTGTCTGATTGGGACATGCAGGTATGCCTCCTTGAGGTCCAATGTTACCAGCCAAGACTCCTTGCCCGGCATGGGAAGAAGTTGCTGTAGAGTGAGCATCTTGAATTTTGGTACGAGTAGAAATGTGTTTAGGATGGAAAGATCCAAAATAGGTCTCCAATCTTTTCCCTTCCTTGGCACCAGAAATAGCCTGGAATGAAAACCTTGACCTTGTTCGTGTGTAGGTACCTTTTGAATAGCTTTCATGTTTATAAGATCTGAAATTTGCTTTTGTGCCTCTGCCCTTTGTGTGGCAGGTTTGGCATGCCTCTCATCTTTGGAAGGGTATGAAAATGGAATTTGTAGCCTCTGTTTATAATGTCCAGGATCCATTTGTCCTTTCTGACAACATGCCAATTTTTTGAGAATAGTGCCAGCTTTCCTCCTAAGGGGGCTGCCATTTGAGACCTGGTTGGCATGCAAAGGGGAAAGTCATTGGGTTTGCTTTCTGAAAGATTGTGAGTTGTCCTCACCAGCTCTTTGTGTAGGAGCTTGCCATTGTCTGCCTCTGTACGATCCTTGTGATTGTCCTCTGCCCCTCGGGCGCCTGTATCTGCCTCTTTGGGGTCTGTCTGTAGCAGGAAAGGACCAGTTTTTTGAAGGCCAATTCCTACTAAAACGTGGGGGTTGAACCTGCAGAAATTCTTTCACAGTTTGCATTGATTTAGCCTTTTCCTCCATTTTCCGTAATACTTCTTCAGCATTTGCCCCAAATAGTACATCCTTTTGAAGAGGGGCGTCTAGTAATTTTGCTTTGACATGATCAGGCAAGGCTTGTTCCTTGAGCCAGGCATGCCTACGTATGACTGAGCCTGTAACAGCAGCTCTACAGGAGGCCTCTAGAGCATCAAAACCACATTGTAAAGTATGTTTACCCACTTGCTCTGCACTATGCATCAAATCCTGCAACTCCTTCAAATCTGGTTGTTCAGGTTGTGACATTTTACTTTTCAATTGAGATAACAGAAACTGTTGGTATTTTAGCATATGAAACTGACAGTTTAAGGCCCTCATGGTTAAGGTAGCCGAGGTATATACCTTTTTTCCCCACCTTTCTAAGGATCTGGAATCGCTCTTGGATGGCAATGGATTTTTGGTAATGGAGGCCTTAACTCCCTTGGGTCCCTGTGAGATGGTTTCTAGGTCAGCAGCATGGCTTTTGTATAGAAATTGGTGTGAGTCAGGAACCCTGTAGTACCTGTCAGGCTTAACTGGAGCTGGAGGTAGAGAATCCGGGTTAAGGCAGGCCTCCGAGTAAACATCATCTAGGATGTCCAAGACAGGAGGTATAGCCAGAGGCCTGTGCTGGGGTAACAAAAGAAATTCCCTGAGCCTTTTCTTGGAATCTGAATAATCCTGGCCTTCCCAGTGGAAGTGTTCCGTTAAGGTATGCAAAGTTTCCCCAAATGAGTAATCCTCAGGGGGGGATACAGAAGGAATGGATTCCACTGCATCAGAGTCTTCAAAAGGGGAGTAAGACTGTTCCTGATCATCAGAGTGTTCTGAAATAATGGAGCCCTGATCAGAGGAGGGGGAATCTTCCTCCACTCTGGGCCTTTTGTCCGGAGGTGGCTGAGAGCCTCTGATTAGAGTAATTAAATCCTCAGCCATTTTAAGCATCTGTTTCTTAGGCATGGGGCCTGGAGATGGGCCCTGTGTAGCTGGTCTCTTAGGGTACATGGTTGCTTTAGACTTGGTGAAAGCCTTGATGGAGAAAGAAGAGGAAGGTCTGAAGACACGTTGAGTGGAGGTGGACCTATCCACATTCTGAGTTTCAACTCCAAGAGTGGCTTCGGTATCCGTAGTCGGGGTGTGGGCCGAGGAGCCTGCGACCTCGGGTACAGGAGACACCGCCAAAGATGTATCGTCGGTAATCAGGGGCTGCGTAGGAGTCTCGCTGAGAATTGGACCACGTGTAGTGGGTTTTGGCATGGTGTCGGTAGAGGCCGCGGACCTAGAGTGTCGGTCCTTGTCTTTGCGTTTTTTAGACAAAACCGGAGTCGGAGTATCCGACAACATAGTATAGTTAAATGCTTTCCCAAAATAATGCTGGGCGAACTCTGCCCGACGCTTAATAGTGCGTTTGTTGAATGTAGCACAAAAGCGACAGACCGAGACGTCGTGGTCTGGGCCTAAACAAGGTATACAGAGGGAATGGAAATCCTTATGCGGTATTTGCTTCCCACAAGAAATACAATTATTAACTTTGTCTGACATCGGTCTGAGGCAAGAAAAGTTTCCCCAATGGGGTACTTAGCTTTTTACAAGACTTCGGTTTCCAAATTTTTCGTAATCTCAGGAGCTGGCCGACTGGCACTTGCGAACTGCTTCTGCTTTGAGCACCGCGCGGCAAGAAAGACTGAAGAAAATGGCGTCGGCTGGTTCTTTTATACCCCTGTTGCACTGACGTCAGGGAAGAAGCGACGACAACCGACGCCGGACCTAGACTTTGGAATTCGGACGACCGAGGACCCGCCTGACGGCAGGAGAACCCATCTGTTATGACTGCAGCTTTTTGCACGATGAACATCGAGGCAGGTGGTAATGCTTAGTAAGAGTATGAACAGATGTCCAGGTGGCAGCCTCCAGGATGTCCCTTGGTGGGGGCTCCCCTGAGGAAAGCTGCAGAGGTGGAGGCTGATCTGGTGGAGTGTGTCCTGACCCCCTTGGGGGGAGGCTTGCCATGTTGTTTGTAGCAGAAATGGATACAGTGTGCTATCCATTTGGAAATGGTGTGCTTGGAGATGGCTTTGTTCTGCCGCTGAAGCAAAGCTAACCAGCAATTGATCAGACTTCCTGTAGGATTTTAGTCCTGTCCAGACAGTATCTGAGCTGTCTATACACATCTAGAGTGCAGAATCCTTCCCCCCTTGTCTTGGGGGTTAGAAAAGAAGGTGGGTAAATGAATAGATTGGTTGAGAGCCACACTGGACACCACCTTAGGCATGAAGGATGGATTAGTTCTGAGGGATATCCTGTCTGCATGGAAGATAAGGGTTCCACAGTCAGGAGTGCTTGCAGTTCAGAGACTCTTCTGGCTTAAGTGATGGCCAGGAGGAATGCTGGCTTCCAGGAGAGAAACCTTAGCTCTGCAGAAGAAGGTGGTTCGAAGGGGGGCAGGGTGAGCTTTTCCAAGACAAAGTTAAGGACCCAAGCTAGTGCTGGTGCCCTTCGGAGGGAGGGGGTGCTCAAGTTGCTAGCCCCTCTGAGGAACTGTTTAATTAGAGTGTGTGAAAAGAGAGGCTGGTTAGTGGGAAAGTGAGCAGAAATAGCAGAGGCATGAATTTTTAAAGAGGAGAATGAGACACCATTGTGCAGCAGGTCAGCTAAGTAATCCAGGATGAGAGGAATGTTGGCCCACTTAGCCTGGATCCAGGTGCAGAACCTTTTCCATTTATTTGCATAAGACTTTCTGGTGCTAGGGTGTCTGGCCTCTCTGATAGCATCCAGAAAGTACAGTTGTGTACCTACCATAAGTTGCAGTCAGTACTCTTGGGTTATCCTACTGGCAGGTTACCCTCAGTCAGCCAGAATTCCAAAGTCTAGGTCCGGCGTCGGTTGCTGTCACCTCTTCCCTGACGTCAGTGCGCCAGGGGTATAAACGATGCGGCCAATGCCATTTTCTTTCGTTTTTCTTACCCCAGATGTCAGGTGCCCCCAAATTGGTAGGCTGAAAAATATGCCAATAAAAAATGCATGCAGAAAAACATTTCCTTCCACTACAAGCAAATACACTAAATAGGTTGTATAGGATAGAGAAGTGTAGACAAGTCCCAACAAAGGGAAGGGGGATGGTGGGTAGGTAACCTGGACTGCAACAGTGAATACACTCTAACATCTACATTTATGGTAGGTACACAACTGTACTATGTTCATCGTGTTTCACTGTTGCAGTCATTACTCTTGGGTAGAATCCCAAAGCTGAGGATGGGTGGCTGGGCTAAATAGGATTAGGAGAGGCTATGAGGCCAAGCAGAACTGCAGTGGCAAAGCCTGCTCTGGACTTAGAGTAAAGAGGTAGTGCTTTGTGAAGGTGTGCACTGAACTCCAAATTGCAGCCTCTAAGATATCTTTGGTTGGTGCTCCTCTGAGGAAGGCTGCTGAAGTGGCTGCTGCTCTGATGGAATGAGGCGTAATGCCCATAGGCACTGATTTGCCATGTTGAAAATAGCAGAACCGGATGCAATGGCCTATCCATTTAGAAATAGTCTGTTTTGAGATAGCCTTTCCTTGTGATCCTGGAGCATAAGACACTAAAAGTTGCTCAGTCTTTCTGAAAGCTTTAGTTCTGTCCAAGTAGAAGCGTAACTGCCTATGTATGTCCAAAGAATGCAGAATTTTCTCACCCTTGTTCTGTGGATTTGGATAAAAGGTAAGCAAGTGAACGGTTTGGTTGAGGGCCACACTGGACACCACCTTAGGCATAAATGTAGGGTTTGTTCTCAGAGAAACCATGTCTGGATGAAAGATGATGAAAGGTTCCACAGCCATGAGTGCTTGTAACTCCGAGACTCGCCTTACAGAGGTTATTGCTAGGAGCAGAGCTGTTTTCCAGGATAAGAATTTTATATCTGCTGTTGATGCTGGCGTGAAAGGAGGCAGTGTGAGTTTTTCCAAAACATAATTGAGGTCCCAGGCCGGAAGTGGTGCTCTCCTTGGAGGCCTAATGTTTTTGGCCCCTCTGGGGTACTGCCTTATTAAAGGATGAGAAATGATAGGTGGTTCCATATTGTAATGGGCTGAAATGGCAGAGGCATGAATCTTAAAGGCCTTTGTTCAGCATCTCAGTTAGGTATTGTAAAATTTGAGGGATATTTGGTGCACACGTGTCAATGCCTTGTTCCTGGTTCCAAGCACAGAATCTCTTCCATTTTTCTGCATAAGATTTTCTGGTACTGGGCCTCCTGGCCTCCAAGATAACATCCATAACAGCTTTTGAAAGAGGAGTGTTCTGAATGGCTACATTATCCACCATGCTGCCAGGTTTAAGGTCCCGAGTTGGCTGTGCAAGATCTGATTGTTTTGTTGGGTCAGCAAGTGAGAAGTTTGAGGCAATATCCATGCTGGACCTTGAGACAAGCTGTTTAGGATTGGGTACCAGTGCGGACGTGGCCAGTCTGGTGCAATCAGTATCATTTTTGGCTTCTCTTGTCTGACCTTTAGGAGTACCATGGGGAAGGAGAGGCAGTGGGGGAAAAGCATATACTGTTAGATTTTTCCAGCTGAATGATAGGGCGTCCACTTTCCATGCTTGCTTGTGATAAATCCTTGTGCAAAATCTCTGCAATTGGCAGTTGTGAGGGGAGGTAAATAGATCTATGTCTGGGCATCCACATTTCCGCACTTCAGTACAGAAAAGAGAAATTCTCCCTATCTGCACCGTACGGCACCGTTGAAAGTCAATCTTCGAACACTTAAAATTTCGAACGTTTGGTCTTGACCATGTAACATTCGAAATTTTGAGCGTTCGAAGATTTGTCAGGTACCCATTTTTCCTAGCCAAGTCAAAAAAAAAAAAAAAATAGTCCCTAGTTGATTCACTGACTATTTGGATACACAAATTGCTGTACTTTGATCTCTTTTTAACTGTTTTGTTCATCACCTAGTCACTCGACTTGTATGTACTCTTTACTCAATTATCAGTATCTTAATACCTCCTTGCAAACCAAATATATTTGTATAAGTTATTAAGTTAATATACAACAATACTATGATAACTTTATTCGACTGTACTTTGTAGAGTGTCTTTTATAAATACTATGTAATGTGTTGTATGTGGAGCTTTTCTCCCCAGGCCTCTGCTGCAAAAGGACCTGTAGAGGAGAAGTACTAGATTGAACAGAGGGTCTGTTAAAGAGGGTTTCACAGTGCACCATGGATTGCCACGTGTTTGACAAATCACATGAGACACAGTATTTGGGACACCTGTGCTGGCTATCACTTTGAAAAGTTTTTATGCAACAAGATTGCGACTAAATTATTTTATTAGACATGCTTTTCATATAGTCGTGAAATACATCAGGTCACTGTAATTTTAAAAACAGTGAGTTCTGACGGTCACATATTCAAGCCCTGGTGTGGAGAGCACTAACTGGGATGAAGGAACGGATAAGATTTTCTCTTTTTTTTTTTGTCTCTGCCCTTCTTAGGCCATCTGGTCCCCCAAGCCTTGGCTTTTCAAGGCAATGGGAGAAAGAGGCAAAAGCCTGGGACCAAACCTATCAGTCAGTGTGGGTTAGATTATCCTTCTGTACGTCAACATTCCCTCTGCTGATCAGAAAGTGGAGTGCAAAGCTTAACATGATAAACCTCAGCAAATGAGTGCTTCTGCATACCTATAACCTCCTAGCTAGAGTATATGTACTGCTGAGACAGAGTCAAATGCTCTATGTCTAAGTGCAAGAGCTGCAACCCAGGGCCTTTTCCAGATAGGGTACAGATAGGGTACAGTCCAGCTACAAGAAATCGCTCACCAGGACAAATGAACTATCATCAGGCACTTACCCCCATCTTTTCTTGGTTAGCTCCTCCAGTGTTTGGGCACCTAACCAGATTTATGATGTAATCAGGGAGGAACAAAACCTCTGTGTTGAAAAACAAGGGAAGGGATGGATAGACTGTTTATAAAAACATACTTTTGTTGCTGAATAAAAGTGCTATTCATGTTTTTACAGGTTCTTCTTTTAATTTCAATAGCATAGTTCACAGTCTGAATGGGCATGTCTTTTCTTTCAGTTGAATTTTTACATTTTTGTATCCTCTCATTTCTTGTCAGCAGTTTTACACACATTCTTAAATGGAAGGTTCAGTTCCTTATTATGAGCCTTCTTTCAGGATTGAAAATTACTGTCGGCACAATTTTATGCTACTTTACATGAATACTAAGAAAGTAATTTTTCATGTAGAGAGAGAGAGACACACACACGCACGCACCACACACGCATGCATGCACCACACACGCACCACACACTTGGCAACAAGGCACCCACAGCATTGGTACTGTCTTGCAGGGAAGGTACATGTATGTGAGTGGTGAACAGCAGAATGAACAGGACAGTTAGTAAGAGACGGCAATCTGGGTACCCTAAGTAATTGTGTTTATTTTAAAACAGCTACTGCTGGAGGACAGAACGTTAGATTAGTCTACCAGTGGAATAGATGAACGTTTAGAACTAAACTGAGTGGAAGGGAAGGTGTCTCAATGATATCAACATTACTTATGTATGAACAGCAATTTCACTAGTGGTCATTCAGACTGCTAATAAAATAAGAAGTTATGTACCTACCATAATGTTCCATGTTAGTTGTCTTCTCTCGCCTTCTTTCTTGCTGGATGGGTTTGGAGCCGATCCTCGGCTCCGACTCGGCCACTTACTAAAGCTCGAGAGCTAATTTTACCAGCTCGAGGCAACCCTATATCCCATGATGCAAGGCAAAGACTACCCAGATCTCGTTTGGTAGCTAAGGAAATTATGCAATACATTCCTCCAACTGGAGAGGAGGAGGAAGAGGTAATACTAGCAATAATGATAATAATAATAATAATCCCCCGAAAAAGATCAACCTAATTTAGTGACACTAAAAAGATGATTAGTTGGAAAAATTGGATTAAGCCTTTTAAGGGAAGAGGCACAATCTTCTCGGTCTGACCTGGCTAGGGGGATGGTGGGCGGGACGCAAGAAAGAAGGCGAGAGAAGACAACTAACATGGAACGTTATGGTAGATACATAACTTCTTAATGTTAAGTTGTCAATCTCGCCTTCATTCTTGCTGGATGGGACCGCGTCCCTAGCACCTTTATCCTGGGTGGCTCAATGGAACAGACTCTTGAGAACGGTGGAACCAAAATTCGCTCTGTCTCTGGAGGCCATGTCTAATTTGTAATGTGAAACAAAGGTATGAGGAGAGGCCCATGTGGCTGCTGCACAAATAGTGTCTATTGGAAGTCTAGCGTGAAAAGCTGTAGATGTAGCTAGAGCTCTGGTAGAATGGGCTTTCGGCCTAGAAATCAACTCTTTATCTCTGAGCTGATAAATGCAAGTAATCACAGAAGACAGCCATCTAGATAGAGTTACTTTGGATACTGGCAGGCCTTTCCTGTTCTCTGCATAGGATAAAAACAGTTGATCAGATTTCCCAAAATGTTTGGTTCTGTCCAGATAATATCTGAGTTGGTGGTGAACATCAAGATAATGTAGTTTTTGTTCCGCTCTATTAGAATAATTTGGGAAAAAAACTGGAAGATCAATGGATTGATTTAAGTTCATCTGCGATGCCACTTTGGGTAAGAAAGACGAATTAGTCCTTAAATGGATTGATTTAAGTTCGTCTGCGATGCCACTGTGGGTAAGAAAGATGGATTAGTCAAATCCTTGAAAGGTAAGACACCTTTGATCATTATAAGTAAAAAACTAAGAGCTCTCATAAAATCATCCAAGGCAAATTTTGAGAGAAAAATCACCAAGGACTCTAAAGACAATCATAAGGCCTTCTTTAGCTATGTTAGAAACCTAGGAGGAAACTCCCAGATATGCTCAGAATTAGTTCAAAATGATGTGAAAATTACTGAACCTACACACATTGCTAACATACTGGCTGACAGGTTCAGTGCAAACTTCTCCCTCCCCCAAAAGGAGAGATATCTATTCCAGAGGATTGTAGCCCCCAAACATCTCCAACGCCCAGGTGAGAACTGCCCTCACTAAGGCAAAAACACAGCATCCATGGGACCGGATGGTGTCCCCGGCTGTGTGCTTCATGAACTCAACGAGGAATTAAACCCACAGTTAGGACAGCTGTTTAATCTTAGCCTCACCTCAGGATACGACTCAAGGAGTGGCGCATGGCGACTGTGGTCCCACTTCATAAGGGCGGTGCCTCCACAGACCCTGGAAATTACCCCATTAGCTTGACAAGCCTTATCTGCAAAGCCATGGAGAGGATCATAATGGAACTCATAAATAAAGACATAGGGAACTTGCAGACTTTGGATCCAACCCAGTTTGGCTTTGTCAAAGGCAGATCCTGCCTCTTAAACTTGGTTGACTTTTTCGAGACAGTCACCAAGGCCATTGATGAGGGAAAGGCAGTCCATACAGCCTACCTCGACCTGGCAAAGGCCTTGACACAATACCCCACTCAGGTATCATCGAAAAACTCATCAGCTTGAATGTAAACCCATACATCACAAGATGGGTTGCAAACTGGCTAGCGACAGAACCCACAGGGTCAGAGTTGCTGGAGCCATGTCAGACTCAAAGCCTGTCACAAGTGGTGTCCCACAGGGCTCAGTCCTGGGTCCACTCTTGTTCGGCATCTACTTTTCTGAAGTACAAGCAAACACAGGAGGGTTATGGCTGACAAAGTTTGCAGATGACTGCAAACTGGCCATAGTCGAAAACACATCTGACACAGATATCCTCCAGAAGGGCCTCACAGAAACGGATAACTGGTGCCAGAGCCATGGCCTGAAGTTAAACGCCAAAAATGCATAGTCATACCCTTCGGGAAAACAAGGTTACCCCTAGCTACCATATAGGTGACAATCCACTGAGCACAGAAAAGTCATCAGGGATCTGGGGACCCAAGTTGACAGTAGTCTTCGCTTGACACTCATGTTGCTAAAGTAGTTAGGAAAACCTTCTATATCGCCCACCTGATCATGAAGGATTCACATCTAGATCAAGGGAGGTCATCGTCCCCTGTACTCATCACTCATTAGACCTATGATTGAGTACAATGCCCGCTCGAATGTATCTGACCAGACACCTGATGCAGCTTGAAAGGCCCCAAAAGTTCCTCACCAAAAGGATAAAGGGTCTCAAAAATATGTCTTATGCTGCCCGACTGAAAGAACTCCAGCTTTATTCAGTCTCATACCGCTTGCTCAGAGGTGACCTGTGCCTGACATATAAGGCCATGTCAAACCCAGATTTGATGAATATGCTTCACCTCAAAAATCTAGATCCCTCAGAACCACAAGGGCGGGAGACTTAAACCTTGACACGGTTATAAATAGAAAGTGCTGGAGGGACAGATTCATCACCCAGAGACTCCCTATGCTGTGGAACAAAATCCCGGTACATGTGAGGCAGAGCACCTCGCTGGCCTTGTTCAAGAGGAATCTTGACCAATGGATGGGAGATCGCAGATATACCCCAGGGATTACTTCAGTGTCACTGCTTGACAGAGGCACAGAAAAATGATAGGCATAGTTTTTATTCAAACTAAAGGGGTGGCGAAAGCCACATAACTATGGGCTAGGCTTATAAATGCCCTTGGGCAGATAGCCTAGTATGAACCTATGAACCTATGAGAAACTCTGTCTTTGTGGAAGATTAAGTTGGGAGGATGAATGTAGAGGGCATAAAGCTCAGATACTCTCCTGGCAGAAGTAATGGCGACTAGAAAGAGTGTCTTCCAAGAAAGAAATTTCAATGAACAGGCAGCCGCAGGTTCGAAAGGGGGAAGAATCAAGGATGTTAAAATTAAATTTAGATCCACTGTGGTGGGGGGTCTCTAATCGGAGGTTTAAGAGCCTATATGAAAATTTGAAATGGCTGCCAGCTGAACTTTTACTGTGGAGGAAGAAGATCCTGAATGAAAAATCTCGGCTAGGAAGTCCAAGACCGAATGAATCGGAGCAGTATAGGGGTCTATATTCCTAGCTTTTGCCCAGAAGGAGAAACGTTGCCATTTACTAGTGTAAATCCTTCTGGTGGAAGATTTAAGGGAAGCTACTATGATATCCCGGACGGGATTAGAAATCATAGGAAGCCTGGCTAGGGATGGAAGCGGAGCAACCAAGCAGTGAGGTTGAGAGAAGGTATGGATTGGTGCAGCTGCCCCGACTGGTGGGTCAGAAGATCTGGAACCGGGTCCAGATGCCATGGCTGTACCAAAAGATAACGATGTAGGAACGGAAACCTTATCTGTCGAGGCCAATAAGGGGCAATGAGAATCAATTTGGCTCTCAAGGCGGTTGCTTTCTGAATTACTTGTGGTATCAGAGGAAAGGGAGGAAAGGCATAAAGAAGTCCCCGGGGCCAATCTTGGGTTAGAGCGTCTCTGGGGGGATGGCCTGGAAGGGGGAAGAGAGAGAAGAAGTCGGGACATTTGCTGTTTTGAGGTGTAGCAAAAAGGTCGCAGCAAGGAAGGCCCCACTTCTGAAAAATCTCTTCCGTCACAGATTGTTTGAGAGACCACTCATGAAGCATGAGAATAGCTCTGCTCAACCTGTCCGCTATGATGTTGGATTTCCCGGGGATATGCATTGCTATCAGAAACCGCTGAGAAGAGATTGCCCACTGCCAAAGTCTGAGAGCCTCTCGACACAGTGGATAGGACTTGCTTCCGCCCTGCTTGTTGATATACCACACTACGGACATATTGTCCGTTTGGACTGCAATAGTTCCCAGGGGAAGAGAGTCGTTGAGGGCTTGCAACATTAAAAGCACTGCTCTCATCTCCAGGACATTTATGTGCAGGTGGCATTCGAAAGGTCGCCAAGTGCCATGGACCATCCTGCCCTGATAATGCCCCCCCCCACCCGATCAGGGAGGCGTCCGATGTAACCGTGGCAACCGGGGCGGGAGGAACAAAGGGTCTGCCCTGATGGACTTGAGGGGACGATATCCACCAGGTCAGATGCCTTTTGCAAATTGGAGTTATTATGATCCTGTGACGCATGGGAAGTTGTTGAAAGGACCATTGGGTGAACAGCATCCATTGTAGAAGACGCATGTAAAAGCAGGCAAGGGGAAGAAGTGTTATGGCGGCCGCCATAAGACCCAATACTTTCAGAGCAAATCTGGCCTGAATTTTGTTGCTGAGAAGAATCACATGGACGTGATTTTGAATGTCTAAGATCCTTTGGTCTGTTAACTTAGCTGAAAGTTGTACGGTGTCCAATTTGGCGCCTATAAAAATAATAGATTGACAAAGCGACAAGGCAGATTTTTCGAAATTTATAGAAATCCCTTGCCCTCTGCAAATGTGAATGGTGTAATCTCTGGCTTGGAGAAGATGATGCCTGGTGGTGGCAGTGAGGAGCCAGTCGTCTAGATATGGAAACACCTGGAATCCTTGATGTCTCAGGTGAGCCGTAACCGCTGCCATACATTTGGTGAACACTCTGGGGGCTGTAGTGAGTCCAAATGGCAGGGCTCTGAATTGGAAGTGACTGGTCCCCAGCCGAAAGCGGAGAAACCTTCTGGAGCGCCTGTGAATTTTTATGTGATAGTACGCATCCTGAAGATCTACCGAGCACATCCAATTGTCCTTGCCCAGAAAGGGTAGAATGGACTGAAGCGTGACCATCCGGAATCTTGTTTTCTTTACAAACTTGTTTAGTTTGCTGAGATCTAATATTGGTCTCCAGTCCCCTGTCTTTTTTGGTACTAAAAAGAACCTTGAGTAGATACCGGATCCTATTTGGTCTGCTGGGACTGGCTGGATGGCTCTTTTTGCTAGCAGTTTTGAAATCTCTGGTACTGCTAGTTCTCTTAGACCGTGTGGAACGTCTGGAAGGGTTCCCTTTTGCTGAACTGGGGTTTGAATAAAGGGAATTTTGTAACCCTCGGATATGATCGGCTGTACCCATTTGTCTTGAGAAAGGGAAAGCCAGGCTTTTGAGTACAGCGATAATCTTCCCCCGACTGCCTCCAAAGGTGGACAATCGGGCAACATCTCAGGGATGCTGGAAGGGTTTGTCAGAGAGAGGCTCCCTGCTACCCTGATTCTGCGGACCCCCTCTGCCTCTAGGGCGGCGTCTGGTGTTGTTACCCCCTCTGCCTCTGGGGGGTAAACTGACCTCGTGCGTCAGGCGTGACTCCTTGAGATTTGCGGAACCACATTTTCCCTCCCTTCTGACCTTTTGGGTAAGGTCTTGAAGGGGTGGAGAAATGGACTCCTATGGCAGAAAGAGTCTTGCCATCTTGTTCGCATCTAGTCAAGGTGTCTTTCACTTGAGGTCCGAACAAAGTCGAGCCATCAAAGGGAGAGTTTGTGAAGGACACCTTAAGGGATCTGCAAAATTACAAAGCCGCATCCAGGATTGACGCCTTAAAGCCACTCCTGTGCCTGCAGCCCTACTCGCTCCATCGGCTGCATATGAAATGAGACGAATGGAGGAGTTAACAATGGAGTTTAGGATTCCTAGCTGTGAGTTAATTTTATCCTGGGACCCAGCAGCTGACGGATCCTGTAAAACATCTCCCAACTCTTTAAGAACATCTCTTTGAAGGCGGGTGAAGTGACACAAGTAGTTCAGTGATCGCATGGCAAAGGTCGCGGAAGAAAAAATCCGCTTGCCGTACCTATCCATAGTCCTAGAATCCTTGTTAGGAGGATGGACAGGTACTGAAGGATCAGCTAGTTCCTTCTTGGTGGCTGCAGCCACCACCATGGCATCAACCGGGACACCGTTTGTCAAAAATTGCCTATCAGGTGGGGGCCGTAATGAATTTAGAAGGCCTCCGAGGAATGAGTTTCACCGAATCCGGGGCCATCCACGCCTTCCGAGCCACCACGTCCATAAGAGGGTCGAAAGGCAGAGACACCCAGGAGTTGGAGGGTCGAGACCCGAACGCCTCCAGGTATACTGACTCATCCTCGGAAGGATTAAGGGAAGGCCAGTTCCCCCTCTGCTTAAGGAGTTCAAGGATGTCTGAGAAAGAGACATCCTCAGAGGGGGACCTTGGGGATCCCGCCGACTCATCCAAGTCAGTATCAGATGTAATAGACTCGGGGGAGTCTAGATGTTTCCTCTTACATGTCCTCTTACGTGGAGGTTCACCTGACAGGTCAGGAGAAGCCTCGGAAGAGGAAGATATTCCCAATGGGGAAACCTGAGGCGTTGGATCTCTGGGTCCGGGAGCAAGAGAGTGGGAAGAAACGTCAGTAGGCACTGTAGTGGGAGGAGCTGATGGAACTGACCAGTGACTACGTCCAGGGGCTAGTACACTCCTCATCACCTCAAAGGCTCCCCCGTCAGAGAGGCCAGAAGGCTCCCGCTCCGAAGAGATAGGAACTCCAGGCCGCACCGACAGGGACGGCTCAGAGGCCGATGTCTGGGCTGTGCTCACCAGCGCTGAAGCTCCGAGAGGGAGAAAGTACAGTTGTGTATACCTACCATAAATGTAGATGTTCGAGTGTCTTCACTGTTGCAGTCATAACTGTAGGGTACTCCTGCCGGCAGGCAGCCCGAGGTCGGCCAGAATATCAAAGTCTGGGTCCAGCGTCGGCTGTAACAGCTAGTACCCTGATGTCAGAGCGCATGGGTATAAAGCTGACAGCCGACGCCATCTTCTCCAGCCTTTCTTGCCCCTGATGTCAGAAGCCCCCATAAAACCAAAAGATGTCCCAAGGGAAACACAAATACACCAGAAAGGTAGTGGAAAAGGAAATACAGAAAGTAAATAGAAACAAGAGGGGTCTGGAGGGAGGGAAACACCGACTGCAACAGTGAAGACACTCAAACATCTACATTTATGGTAGGTATACACGACTGTACTATGTTCATCGTGTTTCACTGTTGCAGTCATAACTATAGGGTAGAATCCCAAAGCTGAGAACACGGGAGGAGGTTATGAAGAAAAAGAAGGAGCAGCTAGAAGACCCTGCAGGACAGCAGAGGCAAAGCCTGCCCTAGACTTAGAGTACAAAGGGTGGTTATAGTGCTTAGAAAAAGTATGCACAGAGCTCCAAGTAGCAGCCTCCAGAATGTCCTTGGTAGGAACTCCTCTGAGAAAGGCTGCTGAAGTGGCTGCTGCTCTAGCAGAATGAGTCCTGACAGTACCTGGAATCTGCTTTCCATAATGAGAACAACAATATCTTATTCCATGAGCAATCCATTTGGAAATAGTTTGCTTAGAAAAAGCTTTACCTAGAGAACTGGAAGCAAATGAAATCAGCAATTGATCTGATTTTCTGAAACTTTTAGTTTTGTCCGGGTAAAAACGTAGTTGCCTGTGTACGTCCAATGAATGCAAAATCCTTTCTCCCTTATTTTAGGGTTTTGGAAAAAAGGTAGGAAGGTGAATAGTCTGATTTAGAGCCACTCTAGAAACTACCTTAGGCATAAAAGCAGGATTGGTCCTCAAGGAAACTCTGTCCTGATGGAAGATGAGGTAAGGTTCCACGGCCATAAGGGCTTGTAACTCAGACACCCTTCTGGCAGAAGTCAAGGCCAACAAGATAGCTGTCTTCCAGGATAAGAACTTAATGTCCGCAGAGGCAGCAGGCTCAAAAGGAGGCAAAGTAAGCTTTTCCAAGACATAGTTGAGATCCCAAGGAGGGACAGGAGGAGCTCTAGGAGGTCTTAAATTCTTAGCTCCTCTCAGAAATTGTCTGACCAGCTGGTGGGAAAAAATGGGAGGATCACAATTGAAATGTGCCGAAATAGCAGAAGCATGAATTTTGATGGAAGAAGAGGAAAGACCTTTAATCAAAAGGTCTGAGAGATAAAGTAAAATAGATGAGATATCAGGTATTGAAGGATCAGAGCCACGATCCTGCATCCAAATACAAAATCTTTTCCATTTAGAAGCATAAGATTTCCTAGTACTAGGATGCCTAGCTTCCAAAAGAACATCCAAAACTTGTTTAGGAAGAGAAGAAGGAATCAATTGCCTTTGATGAGCCAAGCTGCCAGACAGAGTCTTGATTTGAGAGTGAAATACCTGACCCTGATGCTGGGACAGTAGAGAATGGGTCAGAGGAAGACTCCAAGGAGGTACCAAGGAAAGGTGCAGTAGAGTAGGATACCAAAACTGATGAGGCCAATTCGGAGCTATCAAAATGATCAGTCTGGGTTTGTCTAGCTTTATCTTTAGCAATACCCGAGGCAGAAGAGGAAGAGGAGGGAAGGCATATCCCGAAAGATTCCTCCAGCTGAAGGATAGGGCATCCACTTTCCAAGCTGTCTTGTGGAAGGACCTGGTGCAAAAGAGAGGCAACTGATGGTTGAGATGAGATGCAAACAGATCTATCTGAGGACAGCCCCAAACTGCAGTTATCTTGCTGAATAAGTTGGGGTCCAACATCCATTCGTGAGGATCCAGAATGTTTCTGCTTAGGCTGTCTGCTAAGAGATTTTGTTTTCCTGGAATGAACTGTGCCTGGAGATCCAGATTCAAATTTAGGGCTGTATCCCATAAGGTCATGGCAAGTCTGCAAAGGGGGTAAGAGCGAGAGCCCCCTTGCTTGTTTATGTACCACATGACTGTGGTATTGTCTGTTCGAATTAGCAGAGGTCCTGGCTTCAAAAGAGTCTGGAATGCTAGAAGAGCATTTTGGACTGCTAACATTTCTTTCAAGTTGATGTGCCATAGAAGGTGTTTGTTTGTCCAAGAACCCTGTTGGCATTTGTCTAGAAAATGAGCTCCCCAAGCATAATCCGAGGCGTCCGTGGTTATGATCTGAGTAGGTTGAGGCAGACGAAAGGGCTTGCCCTCGTTCAAAACACATGCCCTGGACCACCAAAGGAATTCCTTCTGGAGGCAGGGAATCAGTGGAATCAACCTTCGTTCAAAACACATGCCCTAGACCACCAAAAGAATTCCTTCTGGATGCAGGGAATCAATGGAATCATTGTATCCAGACTGTGGCAATGTTGAGACCATACACTCTTTAGGTACCATTGAAGTTTCCTCATGTGAAGCCTCGCATTTGGAATCAACAGGATGCAAGAGGCCATGTAGCCCAGAGCCTGCAGGAATTTCCTTGCAGTGAGCTGAGTTAATGCTGCCAAGGTCTTGAAGATTGAAGCCAGCTGTAACTGTTTTTCTGGAGTGAGAAAGGCCTTCTGTAAACTGGTGTCCAAAAGAGCTCCCAAGAAGATCATTCGTTGAGAAGGAATCAAATGTGACTTTTTTGTGTTCACTGAGAATCCCAGTAGCAGGAGAAGACGTTGAACAAAATGCAGATGATTAAGTAGAAGGTCTTTGCTGTCTGCCTGAATTAGACAGTCGTCCAGATAGGGGTAAATCTGAATCCCCTGAAGTCTGCAGTAAGCTACTACTGGGGCCAGGCATTTGGTAAAAACTCTGGGCGCAGTAGATAAGCCAAATGGCAGTACAGAGAATTGGAAGTGTCTCGAGCCTGCCTTGAATCTGAGGTACTTTCTGCAATGTTGCCTTATGGGGACGTGTAAGTAAGCCTCTTTTAAATCCAATGTTACCATCCAAGCATCTTGTGAGAGCATTGGAAGAAGTTGTTGAAGTGTAAGCATCTTGAATTTTGGAATTTCCAAAAAGGTGTTTAATATTGAGAGGTCCAGAATAGGTCTCCAGGAGTTTTGTTTTCTTGGGACCAGAAAAAGTCTTGAGTAAATACCTTTCCCCACATCTAGAGGTGGAACAGGTTCTATGGCTCTTAAGGCTAGTAAAGCGTCCACTTGATTTAAGGCCCCTGTCCATTGATGTATTGGCAGATCTGGCCAGCCAGAAGGCCTTGACAGAGTGTGAAAGTAGAATATGTAACCTTTCAAAATCACGTCTAACACCCATTTGTCCGGGGTAATGAGTCCAATTTTGGTAAAAAAGAGAAAGTTTTCCTCCGAGAGGGGCATCCAGGGAAGGAGGACCTGAAGCCCAACAGAGGGAGTCATTGAGTCTGCTTTCTTTGGGTTTGAGATCTGTCTTCTCCCCTTCTAGGTGAAGAAGCAGTCCACTGTCTAGATCTGTAAGAGGCCTGAGCCTGCGCCCGACCTCTGCAGCGTCTATATCTTCCCCTTTGAGGCCTGTCAGAGGTGGGAAAAGACCAATTTTTGGAGGGCCAATTTCTGGAAAATCTAGGAGGCTGGACTTGCAAGAAATCTTTTACAGTCTGCATAGACTTGGCTTTTTCTTCCATCTTTTTAATAACCTCCTCAGCCTTAGACCCAAATAAGACATCATGCTGAACAGGGGCATCTAGCAACTTAGCCTTAACTTGTTCAGGTAGATTCTGCTCACGAAGCCAAGCATGTCTCCTGATAACAGTACCAGAGGCAGCCGCCCTGCAAGAAGCCTCTAAGGCATCAAAACCACAAAGTAAACTATGTTTGCTAACTTGTTCAGTAGCATGCAACACATCCTGTAATTCCTTGTCCTCAGCACAAGCAGGAAAGGCAGAAATCCTTTGTTTCAAAACAGATAAAAGAAACTGTTGATACTTAAACATGTGAAACTGGCAATTTAAGGCTCTAATAGAAAGGGTAGCTCAAGTATAAACCTTTTTGCCCCACCTGTCCAAGGAACGAGAATCCTTTTCAAAGGGGATAGGATTCTTTGAGGAGGCGGCCTTAGCAGCCTTGGAACCCTGCGAAATAGTTTCAGGATCAGCAGAAGGGTTCTTGAATAAGAATTGATGAGAGTCAGGGACCCTGTAAAATCTATCAGGCTTAGAAGGAGCAGGCGGCATGGAATCAGGATTCAAGTTAGCTTCAGAGAAGGCATCATCCACAATGTCAAGTACAGGAGGAATAGCTAAAGGCCTGTGCTGAGGGAGAAGAAGGAATTCCCTGAGTCTCTTTTTGGAAGCAGAATAATCCTGACCTTCCCAATGAAAATGCTCCCTCATCTCATGCAAGGTTTCCCCAAAAGAGAAATCTTCAGGGGGGGAGGCAGAGTGAACAGAATCCTCTGCATCCGAATCCTCATAAGGAGGAAAGGAGTAATCCTGATCAGAGGAAGAAACAGAAGATACAGAAGCCTGATCAGAAGAATCATAAGGGATATCTTTGTCTAGGCCTTTTCTCAGGAGGAGGGTGAGAGCCCCTAACCATGGTTAATAAATCCTCAGCCATTCAAAGTAATTGCTTCTGAGTCTTAGGAGCTGAATCCAAAGAAGCTTGAGCAGAAAGTCTGGGTTTAACAGGAGTCTTTGACTTAGCTTTTGTCTTTGTGGAGATAGTAATGTGTGAAGGCCTGAAGACCCCCTCAGAAGCCGGTACCTGCACAGCGGTTCCGGACCCATCTGAAGGAGCGATGTCTGAAGGTCCTGCAGCAGACAAATTACTAGGCCTAGTTGGCTCACCATGTGAGTCCGTGTCGGCCATCGGTTCTGAAGTGGCAGACGACAGGGGCTGCAAAAGCGCCTCACTGACGACCGCCGAACCCGAAGCTGGCTCCGGCTGCAAAGTATCCTGTTTGGGCCTCGGAGGCCTGTCCTTGTCTTTGCGCTTCTTCTGTAATCCGGTAGTCGGTAAAGTATCCAACGACATTCTATAATTAAATCGTCTACCGAAGTAATTCAAGGCCCAATCGTACCTACGTTTGATTGTGCGGGAATTAAACCTGGCACAGAACAGACAACAAGAAACGTCGTGGTCAGGGCCTAAGCAAGGTAGACAGTAAGAGTGGAAATCTTTATGAGGTATTTGTTTTCCACACGATACACAATTATTAACTTTTGCTGACATCGGAGGAGCAAGAAAAAGGTTTCCCCAATGGGGTACTTAGCTTTGAGAAGAGAAGTAGAAAACTTCGGACCAACGACAATCACACCACGTTGTCTTGAAAACGCCAACCAACAACTAGCGAACTGCTTTTCACCACATGGCAAGAAAGACTGGAGAAGATGGCGTCGGCTGTCAGCTTTATACCCATGCGCTCTGACGTCAGGGTACTAGCTGTTACAGCCGACGCCGGACCCAGACTTTGATATTCTGGCCGACCTAGGGCTGCCTGCCGGCAGGAGTACCCTACAGTTATGACTGCAACAGTGTAACACGATGAACATCGGGGTCGGACAAGGGTCCGATGCCACTCACCCCCTCGGAGCCGAGAGAAACCAGACGCCCGGATCCCTCCAATGAAGGCCTCAAGGAGGAAATCGGAGCAGAGGACGACGAAGCCAAAAGGGGGGTGGTATCGGCTCCGAAGTCACAACAGTCACGGCTCCGAGGAGCTCCGGTTCCGAGCTCTGTAAGAGAGTCGAAGGAGGAATGTTAGGTGGATGTGTGATAGCTACCGTATGTTGAGACGGGCTATGGAGCATTTGGGCCAATGCCTGAGACTTTAATAGTCTACTCACCACTCTCTCAAGGTCGTGATCGGACAGCCTGGACGACCGAGAAGAACGGCTCCGATGGCTCCGCTCCGAGAGCAGGGGTGATCTCGGAGCCGAACGTATCGACTCCAATGAAGGGGATCGTGATCTCTTTTTTGAGATAGGTGGAGCCGAAGGGGCCGAGGATACGTCGGCTCCAGCCGGAGCCGACACTGAGTGCCCAGATTTAGCAGCATCGGCGCCGGATGGAGCCAATACTGTAACTTCTAATATAGAAGGATCGGCTCCGGCTGGAGCCGATCTCGACACTGAAGGAGAACCAGCAGCCGATGGCTTAGGACTTGAAGCCGAAGGCTTAACTGGTTTCGAGGGCTTCCCCGGAGCCGACTTAGTCGGGGAGCTCTCAGGCTTTAATAAGCCCCTCAATATTAATTTATTTCTGCGCTCCTGCAGGACTCTTGGGCTGATGGCATGACAGCACAAGAGTCCTGCAGGTGCAGAGGTCCCAGGCAGTAAACACAAGAAGTGTGACCGTCTGTCAGAGACATCTTCTGACAGCACGAGTCCCACTTCTTGAAGCCTGAGACCTTTGTGTCCTTTGACATAGCTGTGTCGAGGAAACACTAAGTAACAAAAAGAAACACAGACACACACACAATAAACACCCAATCCAATAATAAAAAATTTAAACAGGGATACAAACACACTCAAACACCACACAGAATCCCTGACAGAAAAAATTAGGAAAGGGGGAGGCTTAAGGCCTAACTTAGGGGAAGGGATAAATAACCAGAAAAATAGGGAACACTAACGGGAATAGGGTTAAATTAATCGTTAAAAGTTCACACAACAACAAAGGTGACTAAACCTAAAGGGATGAGACAAAGTCTGAATGTGAAGAAACTTACCTGGAGCTGGTAAAAAAAGCACCTCGCAAGCGGAAGTGGCAAACGAGATCTGGGTAGTCTTCGCCTTGCATCATGGGATATAGGGTTGCCTCGAGCTGGTAAAATTAGCTCTCGAGCTTTAGTAAGTGGCCGAGTCGGAGCCGAGGATCGGCTCCGAACCCATCCAGCATGAATGAATTCGAGATTGACAACTTAACATCTGTTATTCATCACCTTAATAAAAACGTCACCCTCTGCTTTGTCACACAAACATGCAGGCAACAGACTTCTCCCTCCTGAAATTATGCACCGTAGACTCCTCTACTACCTGTGTATCCAGCATGATGTATACCGATGCACCATCTGTAAGGAGTGGGATGATGCAACAAAACACAGACACCACAAGGCTCTAGAAAACATCTGGTTCTTCAAGGGGGAAAGATTCTATGATGACTGATGCAACTGTAATTATTCCAGCATCAAAAATGAACTGACATATGCCACAACCATGCAGCTGGATTGCATTTGTTATTTTAATCACAACACATGGATTGCTGTTAAAGACAGAAACAAGTGAGCTAATACTGGATCAGCTGCTTATCAGTCAAAGCCAGACCTGGAACCAAGTCTGATTTTGCAATATTACAGGTTTAGGGCAGGGTCCAACAGAAGTCTAGAGTTGAGAAGTAACTGTGTACGAGTACTACTTGATGGTAAACAAAATTAAACTGCCGCCTGCACATGCATGCAAGTCAACACAATACTGTATGTAACAAAATATGAAAAACACTTGTGTACATGATCATTTAACTGTGAAAAATGGAAGGAGGCTCATTAAAATCCTTCACCAAAAATGATGTTTCTGAAACTGGTACGTACTTTTGTCTCATTCAAAGCTATTACTAAAACTTTTTTAGAACAAGTCTTATAAAGCATTTGCTAAATTACATGACTAGAATCAACAAATTAAACTAGAGAGCTACAATATTAAGCAGAGTTAAAACATTTTTGACAAAGCTGTAAAATACTTACAAACCTTAGCACCAAAGACTTGATTAAGAATCAGGCAACCAAAGTATAATTAGCAGCTTGGGAACTGGCATGGGTGCAGAAAATAACAAAACAGCTTGGCTAGCTGACTTCTCCTCATGGAGAGGGTTCTGAGGTCCATTCCTGGGACGCACAGTCCTGTATTAGAGTTCTAGGTGGATAATAGAGATTACATAGAGACACTGGAGTGGCTGCAGGGCAGTCTTAAGAGGTTATATAACTTGTAGAAGTGAGTGACATGCCCTTTTTGATGCTCAGTGCAAAAGAAAACCTGGACAAGTTGCACAGTGGGGACTGAACCTTAAAGTGAAAATCCTGATCCTACTCCAAGATGGAGGTTCCACTACCAGTTTGGTCAGCCAATGCCCCATGGAATAAATGAATCACAGGATTCTCATCATGTGGGTTACAAATGAGTAGAGTAGTGTGGCTGGGAGAGAGAGGTCACCTGAAAGGAAACTCAATGAAAAAACGTTTACAAACCTTAACAAAACTAAAGCATCATTAGTTAAAAAAGCTCAAAAGCAAGTGACTTAGAATGAAGTACACTGGATCCCTTGTATTAAAAAAACTTAAATGCGTCTACAAATCTTCTAAATGAATGGAACACAGGAAAACAGCCATATCACTGGAATCAGCCAAAGTGATTAATACTTCCTTAGTTACCTAGACTGAAAAAATACTTAATGAAGTTTTAATACTACTAACAAATTTCCTTAAATTCTGAAATGAAGGGGGCACAGTGAGCACCAAGCTTTTTAAAACATTTAAATCCTAGTGTTTGAAATATTCACTACTGAAAGTAAATAAAGAAAAAATAGCATGCAAATCAAACATAACATAAGCAAATATGCAACCAGAAGCACAGCTCATTGAAGTGCTGGATTCTTGGAATAAATAACAAATACACTGTGAATAGTACTGCACACACAATCTTTAATTTTAATTATACACAGAAAACAGACCCAGTCTGTGCAAATTTGCACGAAACAATGGAGCACACTTAAAATACCGGACTGTTAAAATAACACAAGTATTAAATATGTTATGAAACTGACCATTTACTTTATGGGTTGCAGTTTTATTTTATTTTTTTTTAAATACTAACAAAACTACTTATCCCAGGTATATAATGTGTATTAGAGAATGGACAACTTGTACATGGGCACCCTGACTGGCGAACATTTTCCAGCAAGGTTTTTAATCTATAGGTAATGCCAGCTGAAAAACAAGTCCACCACTTCATGCACCATATTAAAAAGCTGCGAAGCTCGTACAGTAAGAAAGCTAATGGCCACCATTATTTTACACTTGCTAAGCAGCGCTTTGGCTGTTTAGTAAGTGTAAAATAAAAAAAAATAAATAAAAAAAAAAAAATATATATATATATATATATTTATATATACACACATACACACACACATACATATACATATAATATACACATGTGTGTGTGTCTGTATGTGTGCATGAAAGTGAGACCGATTTAGCCATGACTACACTCACTAAGCAGCTCTTTTGCTGTTTAAGCGAGTGTAAAAGTAAAATACACATACAAACAAAAATTTCAAGCATGGGCAATAATGCCCTTCTAGCTTGCCAATATACCAAAACACTTGTTCCCATAATAAGTGTCCAGGCTGTTCTTAAAAATATCTTAACTATATCTTGCTTTAATGTAATTTGGTAGTCTGTTCCATGCATCAGCTACCATGTCAGAGAACCAATTATTAGACTTTTCATTCCTACAGAATCTTCTACATAGGTTGTCTGATTGTCTAGTTTTCATAACTCCAAACATTCCCAGAGGTAGTTGTCTCTAAATGCCTTATATACCTGAATAAGATCTCCTCTTAGATAGCTGTAAGAGACACTGTACAAGTTCAGATATTTTAGTCTTTCATAATAACAAATTTTCCACATCCATGGATGCCCTTTGTATATTTCCGGTGTACTCTTTCCAGCTTACTCATGTTTATCTTATAGGGTTTCCATATTGTTATTCTGTAGTCAAGTTTGGGTCTAATGTAACTAATAAACAACTTCATCATTTTTGATTTCCTGGACTTTATAAATCTGTTTATACAACCTATCATTAGCCAATTAGAAAAAACTCACAGCTGGATCTACTCATATACCCAGGTTCTTAAATGAGTCTACAGTTTAAATCACCGTGTGCTGTATTAAATATTCACCTCTCAATGTATGTCTTCCAAATCTCACATGCTTAAGTTTTTGGTGCATTTATCAGCATATTATTCTCCTGTGCCCAAATGGTCAATTTAGTCAACTTATTTTGCAGACATGCCTTATCTGTAACACATGTAATTAGTCTATCCAATTTCAGGTCATCTGCATATAGACTGTAGAACACCTCAGATGGAAAAAAATTAGATTTGAAAGATACAATTTAAACAACTCAGGACCTAGGACAGAGCCCTTTGGAACACCCTGACTTAACCAAGGATTTCACCTGATCAGTTGCAATATGATACTTGCCATGTCCTACCTGTAAGCCATGCAGCTATCCATCTTATCAAGAGTACATCAATACCTAGTTGTTCTAATTTATTGATCAGTGTTTTGTGTACAACTCATAGGTTGGTACTAGGCTATCGGCCCTAGGGCCTATACAAGCCTAGCCATAACAATTCCCTGGCTATTTCTTCCCATAATATTTACTTCCCTGGACCCCTGTCTAGCAGGGTGACTGACGTGATGCATGGGGTGAATTTCCTATCTCCCATCCAATTGTCAAGGTTCCTTTTGAAGAGGGCCAAAGAGGAGCTCTGCTTGACATGTATGGGCAAGTCTGTTCCAGAGTCTGGGGAGTCGCTGGGTCAGGAACCTATCCCTCCAGCATGTTTTGTTCATTGTGATGACAAGATTTAGATCCCTGGAGCGTGTGGCTCTGAAGGATTGGGATTTCTTTAAGTGTAGTATGTCCAACAGCTCTGGGTTTGACATGGCCTTGTTTGCTAAGCAGAGATCACCTCTGAGTAGATGATATGCGACAGAGTATAGATGGAGTTTTTTTAGCCGGTCAGCATAGGGCATTTGCTTTAGGCCTGTAATTCTGTTACTGGGGCATTTCTGCGGCCTTTCCAGTTGTTGCAAATGGCTTGAGAGGTACATACCAAATGGGGCGTTGTATTCTATAATGGGTCTAATGAGGGATGAGTACAGTGGAACAATGACCTCCATTTTTCTGGATGAAAAGCCTTTAGTGGGGAGGTGTGCCACACAGAAGGATTTCCTGACTGTTGTGGCAATGTGGTTATCGAAGGTGAGACCACTGTCCACCTGTGTTCCTAAGTGTCTTACCACACTTTTGGTGTTTAGTGTAATGCCACCTATGTGGTAATTCACAGGTACATGTTTTTTTCCCAAAGGGGATAACTATACATTTCTTAGCATTGAGCTTGAGCCTATGGCTCTGGCACCAAGCATCCATTTCTGTAAGACCCTTTTGTAGAATATCCACATCATTTGGTGATTCAATAATGGCTCCCAGTTTGTAGTCATCTGCGAACTTTGTTAGCCAGAGTTCCTTAGTGTTGGCCTGTACTTCAGGGAAAGTAGATGCCAAACAAGAGCAATCCAAGAAGAGTTACTCCATTTGTCACTTGTCTGGAGCTGGATTTGGAGTCTGCTACTTTTACAGTGTGGGTTCTGTCAGTAAGCCAGTTGGCAACCCATTTAGTGATGCAGGGATTAATGCCCAGCTTAGTAAGTTTATCTATGATTCCAGAGTGGGGGATGGTGTCGAATGCCTTGACGAGGTCCAGATAAGCTGTGTGGACCGCTTTACCCTCATCCACAGCTCTTGAGACTGTCGCATTCAGGAGACAAGATCGGCCCTTCACGAACCCAAACTGAGTGGGGTCCAGTGTTTGAAGGTTGCCAATGTCTTTGTTTACAAGTTCCATGATAATATGTTCCATGGGCTTGCAGATCAGGCTCATCAGACTGATGGGGCAGTAGTTCCCAGGATCCAAGATGGATCTCCCCTTGTGGAGTGAGATAATTGTAGCTGTGCACCACTCAGTGGGCACAAAGCTGGAGGTGAGGCTATGATTAATCGTGACACTTAGGTGAGGTGCCAGTTCATTTTGTAGTTTATGTAGTACACAGCCCAGGATGTCGTCTGGTCCCATGGATGCTGTATTCTTAGCCTTGGAGAGTGCGGTTTTTACCTGTGTGGCCATTATTACTGGAATATGGCAATCTTTTGGTAATGAGATGGGCCATTTAGGGGTGAAGTTGACACTAAATGAATCTGCCAGGATATTGGCAATATGCTTGGGATCAGTATATTTAATGCCATTCTGTTGTAGCTCAGAGAAGATCTGAGCATTGCCATTTAGATTCTTGACACAGCTATAGAATGCCTTGTGGGTGTCTTTGGAATCTTTGGCAATTTTATTTTCGTAACTAGCTTTGGAGGATTTTATGAGGGATCTCAGCTTCTTACTGAGGCTGGTAAGGGAGTTTTTTGCATCCTGGGATTTTCCTCTTTTCTGCAACAGTTTCTTCTTTTTGTTGTAAAGTTTGTTCATAGCAGGGGTCCACCAGATTGGCTTCCTTTTTCTGGAGGAGAGCTTCTTGGTTCTATTTGGGATGGCACGATTCATGTACGAGTGATGTGCTCATACAGTGCCTTAGTGTAGGATTCAGCAGGCGAACTTTCACTTCCCATCATGCATGGGTGTCACGAAGTTTGCCACTTCTGACTTGATTAGCATAAAAAAGAAGTTATGTACCTACCATAACGTTCCATGTCAGTGGTCTTCTTCTCGCCTTCTTTCTTGCTGGTTGAGGTTCGGAGCCGATCCTCTGCTCTGACTCGGCCATCTTCAAAAGCTTGAGAGCTGCATACTGGCTCCAGGCCACCCCATATCCCATGATGCCTGGCGCTAGATACCCAGATCTTGTTTGGTAAGTCTGACTGCAGACATAATATGGAAAGAATTCTATCCTGGAATATATAAAACCTCCAGAGAGGCTACTAAACAGAAAAGAATAGCCAGAGATGACTCAGCCAGTGAAAAACCATAAGGAACTCTTCTCGGTCTACAAGGATAGGGGGATGGAGGGTGGGACGCAAGAAAGAAGGCGAGAAGAAGACAACTAATATGGAACGTTATGGTAGGTACATAACTTCTTTATGTTAAGTTGTCTATCTCGCCTTCATTCTTGCTGGTTGGGACAGTGTCCCTAGCACCTAAAATCCTGTGGGTGGCTCATTGGAACAAACTCTTCAGAACAGTGGAACCAAAATATGCTCTGTTCCTGGAAACCACATCCAACTTATAATGCGAAATGAAAGTATGTGGGTTGGCCCATGTAGCCGCAGCACAAATAGACTCCATGGGCAACCTAGCCTGAAAGGCCACAGAAGTGGCTAAAGCTCTGGTGGAGTGACCTTTTGGTTTAACAGGTAATTCTTTATTCCTCAGTTGATAGATAAATGTGATGATACAACTCAATCACCTGGACAACGTTACTTTTGAGATTGGAAGACCTTGTTTACCCTCAGCACAGGAAAGGAAAAGTTGGTCCGATTTCCTGATATCCTTAGTTCTATGCAAATAAAAGCGTAGTTGCCTGTGAACATCTAACTAATGCAATTTATATTCTGCCCTGTTGGAGTGGTTGGGGAAAAAACACAGGAAGGTCTATGGACTGATTCAAGTTATTTTCTGAAGAGACCTTAGGAAGGAAGGAAGGAAGGATTAGTCCCGACGGCAACCCTGTCATTGTGGAACACTAGGTACGGAGGACGGGTACAAAGAGCCTGAAGTTCCGAAACTCTTCTGGCTGAAGTAATGGCTACCAGAAAGAGGGTTTTCCAAGATAAAAATTTCAAGGAACAAGATGCTGCAGGTTCGAAGGGAGGCAAAATTAGAGAAGCTAAAATCAAATTTAGATCTCACGGAGGTGGAGGAACTCTCACTGGAGGCTTGAGCAGAGTGGTCCCTTTGAGAAAGGCTTTACATAGCTTATGCGACATGATATTTCCCGACAGGCCAATGTGAAAATTTGAAATTGCAGCTAACTGAACTCTAAATGTAGCGGAAGCGGACCCAGAATGAAAGAGTTCCACAAGAAATTCCAAAATGTGGTGTAAAGGGGCTGAAAAGGGGTCTATACTCTTAGTCTCTGCCCAGGAAGAAAAACGTTTCCACTTACTAGCATAAGTTTTTCTAGTGGTAGACTTGTGCGATGATAAAATAATTTTGCGCACAGAGGGGGAGATATCTGGAAGCCTGGCTAAGGTTGGAAGTGAAGCAACCAAGCAGTGAGCTGGAGAGATTGCAGGGATTGGTGCAGCCCACCCGATTGATGGATCAGAAGGTCTGGAACTAGGTCCAGAGTCCAAGGCTGCTACAGAAGATGATGATGCAGGAACGGAAACCATATTTGTCAAGGCCAGTAAGGAGCAATGAGGATCATTTTACTGCCCAATACGGTAGCTTTCTGTATTAGTTTCGGAATAAGGGGAAATGGAGGGAATGCATAAAGAAGTCCCTGAGGCCAATTGTGGACTAGAGCGTCTCTGGGGGAATGTCCGGGAAGTGGAAGGAGACAGAAGAAATTGTTGCACTTGCTGTTGAAGGGGGTGGCAAAAAGGTCACAGCAAGGCTGGCCCCATTTGTGGAATATTTGGTCCGCAACTACTTGATTCAGAGACCACTCGTGAGGCATGAGAATTACTCTGCTCAGCCTGTCTGCTATGATGTTGGATTTCCCAGGGATGTGCATTGCGAACAGAAACTGTTGGAAAGAAATCGCCCACTGCCAGAGCCTGAGTGCTTCTCGACATAGGGGGTAGGACTTGGTTCCGCCCTGCTTGTTGATGTACCACACTACTGACATATTGTCCATTTGAATTGCAATAGTCCCGGTAGGAAGAGAGTCCTGAAGAGCTTGCAACGCTAAAAGCACGGCCCTCATCTCCAAGATGTTTATATGCAGGTGGTACTCGTGAGGTTGCCAGGTGCTTTAGACTGTCCTGCCCTGATAATCCCCCCCCCCACACCCGATCAGGGAAGCGTCCGTGGTAACCGTAGCAACTGGAGAGGGAAGTACAAATGGTCTGCCCAGGGGCACTGATGTGGAGACCATCCGCCACGCAAGGTGCTTTTTGCATGCTTCTGTGATCTTATTCGTGTGAGACATGGGAAGCTGCTGGAAAGACCATTGGGTGAAAAGCAGCCACTGGAGAATCCTCATGTGAAAACGAGCTAGAGGAATAAGTATGATCGCTGCTGCCATGAGACCCAGAGTTTGGAGGATGAACCTGGCTTTAATTCTTTTGCATGCTAATAAGACCTGTACATGTTGACAAATCACTAATACCCTGTCTGGTGGAAGGCTTGCTGACATGTCTTTTGTATTTAAATTTGCGCCTATAAAGGTGATAGACTGACAGGGCGACAATGCAGACTTTTTGAAATTTATTGAGATACCTAGTCTGGAGCAAGTCTCTATAGTGCAGTCTCTGGCTCGCAGAAGGTGATGCCTGGTGGTAGCAGTAAGGAGCCAGTCGTCTAGATATGGAAACACCTGGAATCCTTGCCGTCTCAGGTGAGCGGTAACTACTGCCATACATTTGGTGAACATCCTGGAGGCTGTGGTGAGACCAAAGGGCAGAGCTCTGAACTGATAATGGCTGGCTCCCAGCCAGAAGCGAAGGAATCTTCTGGAGCATCTGTCCATTTTGACGTGGTAGTATGCATCCTGAAGATCTACAGAGCACATCCAATTGTCCTGACCCAGAAAGGGTATAATGGACTGTAGCATGACCATCCAAAACTTCGTTCTTTGTACAGACCCGTTGAGTCTGCTGAGATCCAGAATGGGTCTCCAATCCCCTGTCTTTTTTGGTACCAAAAAGAACCTTGAGTAAATTCCGGATCCTTGCTGGTCTGCTGGGACTTGCTGGATGGCCCTTTTTCTTAGCAGTTCTGAAATTTCATGTACTGCTTGATCCCTTAGATTGGGTGGAACATCTGGAAGGGACTTATTTAACACTAAGGGAGTGCGAACAAAGGGTATTCTGTAGCCTCCGGATATAACAGACTGTACCCATTTGTCTTGTGTTATGATGTATTGCCAGGCTCTTGGGTACAGCGATAATCTTCCCCCAACTGCCTCCAGAGGAGGGCAGTCGGGCAACCCTTCAGGGATGCTGGAAGGGCTTGTCAAGGAAGGATTCTCTACTGCCCTGATTTTGTGGACCCCCCACCTGCCATGAGGGCGGCATCTATTATTGTTCCCTCCTCTGCCCCTGGATGGGAACTCACCACGTGTGTCCGGCAAGGCTCCCTGGGATTTCCAGAACCACATCTTTCCACTCTTCTGACACTTGGGATATAGACTGGAAGGAGTGGAAAAACGGACTCCCACGGCAGAGAGAGTCTTGCCTTCCTGCTCACACCTGGTAAGGGTGTCCTTCACCTGTGATCCAAAAGGAGAGGAACCATCAAAAGGGGTGTTCGTGAAAGACGCTCTGAAAGGTTCCGCAAAGTTACATAGCCACATCCAAGCGTGTCTCCTTAGAGCAACACCTGTGCCCACGGCTCTACTCGCACCATCGGCTGCATAAGAAATGAGCCTCATGGAGGAGTTCAACACTGAATTAAGAGTCGTTAGCTGGGAGGCTGCCTTAGCCTGGGCCCCCTCAGCTGATGGATGGATCTTGGAGGGTATCTCCAAGCTCTTTAAAGAGATCCCTTTGAAGGCGG
This sequence comes from Protopterus annectens, assembly GCF_019279795.1. Taxonomy (NCBI): domain Eukaryota; kingdom Metazoa; phylum Chordata; order Ceratodontiformes; family Protopteridae; genus Protopterus; species Protopterus annectens. Next base: position 138,771,918 of record NC_056735.1, read on the forward strand.
GTAAAGTAGAACAAATAATTCAGAGACCTCATAGAAAAAGTTGCTGAAGAGAACATCCGCTTCCCATATCTGTCCATCGTCCTGGACTCGTTAGGGGGATGGACAGATGAAGTTTCAGCCAACTCCTTCTTTGTGGCCACCGCTACCACCATGGCATCAACAGGAACACGTTTGGTCAAAAACTGTTTATCCTGTGGTGCAGTTATGAATTTAGCAGGTCTTCTGGGGGTCTGTTCCACTGTGTCTGGAGCTGACCACGCCTTCCGAGCCACCACAGACATCAGTGGGTCGAAAGGCGGAGACACCCAGGAGGTGGAAAGTCAGGATCCAAACGCATCCAGGAATACCAACTCATCCTCGGAGGGGCTTAGGGTAGTCCAGTTCTCCCCCTGCCTAAGCATCTCCAGGATGTCTGAGAAGGAGACATCTTCAGAGGGGGATCTCGGGGACCCTTCTGAATCCTCTAAGTCGGTATCTGATGCGACAGATTCAGGGGAGTCAACATGCTTCCTCTTGCATTTCCTCTTACAAGGTGGCTCCTCTGAATGATCAGGGGAGGCCTCGGAAGAGGAAGATACACCCAAGCTCCCCACGCTTGGGGTCTGGAGGAGGGGCAAAGGCAGACGCAGGCACCATAGTGGCAGGAACCAATGGGGATGATCGTGGGGCTGACTCAGGGGCCAGCACACTCCTCATGACCTTGAAGGCGTCCCTGCTCGGATGCCGAAAAGGCTCTGGTTCCGAAGAGACCGGAATCCCTCTCCGTACCAAGGGGGACAGCTCCGAAGCCGATGTAGGAGCCGAGCTCACCTGTGCTGAAGCTCCGAAGGGGAGAATGGGGTCGGACAAGGGTCCGATGCCACTCGCCCCCTCGGAGCAGACAAGGGAGTCTCGGCGCCCAGACCCTTCTAAGGACGGTACCAAGGAAGTGATTGGAGCAGACGACTGAACCGAAGTAGAAGGTATCAGTGCCGACGGTTCCACGACTTTTTTGAAGAAAGAAGTTGTCGCCAAACATAAAGAAATTCTTTATGTTTGGCGACAACTTCTTTCTTCAAAAAATAGGTGCGGCAATGGGCTCCCCTTGTGGAGCTAGCATTGCTAACTTAGTGATGGCCCACTGGGTGTCTGAGTATGTGTTCAAAAATGACAGTATTAAAAACAAATTAGTCTTTTACACACGGTATCTAGATGATATCTTTATTCTGCTTAACGGTAACCAAAAGTCGAGTGAAACAGTATTAAATATTTTTAACACCTCAACTGATTTCTTCCGTTTCACTTCCACCTTTGATACTGGTAGGATAGCTTACTTAGACATTAATTTATCAAAAAACCTTGCTTTGAAATGTTACCAGGCAAAAATACACAGGAAGGAAACATATTCGAACACGTTTTTACACTTTACCAGCTGCCACCCTTTTTACCAAAAACGTTCAGTAATTAAAGGTCAGTTAGTACGAGCAGCTCATATAGTTTCTACTGAACAGGATTTCCAAGAGGAATGTCAACTCTTGGGAACGATGTTCACACAGAGAGGCTACCCTTTGGAGCTAATTTCAGGACTGATCTTGGAAGTGAGCGACAAACGTACTAAAGGAATGTATAAACCTATTTTGTCAATGAAAAAGATAGTTACCATGCAAGAGATCACATCAGAAAATATGGGAAATTCTGTAGTAACAGAATTGAGTGTCCTTGCCACACCTGACTCACCAGAAACAAAGTTCATTACAACCTATAATACACTCAGTTACCACTGTATAGGGATACTACGTAAAAACTCGGTTATTTTTGCAAGTAACCCTAGTATATTAAACAAACTGGGTGAATACCCGGGCACTATATTTAGGAAGGGTAGGAATTTGAAGGTACTATATGAACAACGCCGGAAAAAACAACCAAAAATAACTGGTATGTACAAATGCCAAAATTGCAATTATTGCAAATTAGTAATTGAATCCAACAGATTTGAAATAAATAATGTTCAATATAGACTGAAGTGTAGGGCCAAATTGCAACACTAGAATGGTAGTGTACCTGGCTAAATGCCAGGGATGCCAGGCATTTTACATCGGTAAGACGGAGAGGAGACTCCGTGACCGTATGTATGAACACTCATATGCCATTAGCAGGAACAAACAAGACAATGCCCTAGCTAAACATGTGGCAGAATTTTCTGGACATCAGTTCAGATTTTTAGTTATAGACCAGCCAGAGCTCGATGTTAGAGGTGGTCCTGCACCATTGCAACTCGAAGAGCTGGAACTATTCTGGCAGATTAGACTTAATGCATATAATCTACCAGGTATAAATGAGACCTGTAGTTTGAGCAGTGTGTTAAAGCTTAAAAGTCTAAAAAGATGAATTTAGGAAAATATATTAATATAGAATGTCAGAATATTCTAATTAATTATTAATCATTTTATATACATCTGGTTTTAACATGAATTAGATATAAACATATTTTAGATAGGAGAAGCTGTAAAGTGAATTGTTGATATATGTTTGATTTATTTATATTGAATGTTCACACTGAAATCTACTCTAGTATGGTTTTACTTATAAATAAGAAATGTTCTATACACAAAAAAGACACATCGATATATGTTATTTAGTATATATAAATAATATATATAGATATATAGTTTTTCTTATATCTACTATTTTTTATATCAACTATTACCATAACTATTAGAATTATTAGAATTTCCTTTTATTCTTAGATTTATTACTACCACTATTTGGTTGTGAATGCTGTTTAGTATTTTTGCATAAGTATTTACTATTGTCAGTGGATGGCTCTGTAATTAGAAAAGTTGGTTGCCTCTAAGTTAATTGATTAATCATCTAATTAACCCAGAGCAAAATGTATATATACTCACAATGTGATTACTTTTGTTGTCTGAAGAAGTTTGCTGGCAGAGCAAACGAAAAGCGCTTAATCTTATTAAATCTTTTTGGCTTTTAATGGTCTGCATTGGTTTTGCTGCTACCCGACTTGTTTACAGCCAAAAATACTCGCAATACTCTACTTACAAGCTAAATAAAACTAAACTAGGTAAATGCTATTTTTTTTTTTTTTTTTTAAATAGAGAAAAGGAAAGGGTTAGCCTTTAATTTAAATGGCTACCTATGAGAAGAAAGTGAAGGGGAGGGGAAAACTCTGTAACTAAAACGAGTTTTCTGAAGGGATAGAAGGGAGGATCAAGAAAGAATTATAGATACAAGGATATATAGAGAAAGGTTGTAACTACTATTAACAATCTACACTAACAAGCCTAATAATTTTTATCAAAACAGATAAAATAATGAAAATATACGACCTGAGCCAGTAAGACAACCTCGCAGCAGAAGAGGCAAACAAGATCTGGGTATCTAGCACCAGGCATCATGGGGTGGCCATGAGCCAGTATGCATCTCTCGAGCTTTTGAAGATGGCCGAGTCGGAGCCGTGGATCGGCTCTGAACCCCAACCAGCATGAATGAAGGCGAGATAGACAACTTAACATGTTGGCGTTGGAGAAGTTTTTTTTACAGAGGTTTCCTTACTGGGGGGTGGAGAAGGATGAGAATGTCAAGGGTGATTAGCTTACTGTCAGACCTGACCAACGAGGGGGTGACCATAGGTGTGGAGCATCGATTTCCCATGTTGGTAATGACTAGGTCTAGGATATTGGAGTCCCTGGTGGGACTATGGATTAGTTGATTCAGGGCATTGGAATTTATGAATTCCAAGAACAGTTGGGCAAATGTGTTGGTACACGAGTAGTTTTCCTAGTTAATGGCAGGGTAGTTGAAATCACCCAGTATTGGGTGTTTGGTTGTATCTTAATATTTTCCAGTATGTTTAAAAAGGTGTAGTGAGAATCTTGGGGCATGGTGGGGGATCAGTAGCAAGCTACAATTTGGATTGCAGTCTTACCTAGTGTTAGTTGCACCTGGAGAATTTCAGATGCATTGTGTTGGGCAACTAGCCTGGTGGTGTGAATATCCTTGGTGAATATGGATACTCCTGGCTTGATGGTTGAAAAGTGTGATAAGAGTTGTAAGCCTGGTATTGCAGGGGTGCTCTATGGAGCCTTGAACCAGGTCTCAGTTACTGCACAGATATTGATGTTCTCCATTTTTAGGAGTGCCTCGAGAGAGTGCATTTTGAGGTTTAGACTTCTAGCATTGATTAGCATTGCTTTCAGGTTTTGCATGCTTGTACCTGTTACGGTGGTGGCTTTATCCTTTGAACTTTGCCTAAAAAGGCACTATAGGGGTGGTGAGAGGCTTAGCCAGTAACCTGAATCCTAGGGGCGAAAGGTGCAGACCATCTCTGGCAAAGCATCGTGGTCTGTCAATCATGTCATCCCAGGCAGACAGAAACTGGATCCCCTTTGAATGACACCAGAAGCTTAGCCAATTGTTGAAGTCAATCATGTTGTCCTTATATTGCGGTATCATTCTGGGCGAAGTCAGGATGCTGCCCAGGGCTAGGATTATACCTGCCTGGGCCACATGATCAGAAAGCTCTTCCATGTTTTCATGTAGTCCAGGGAGGTAAGTCTCAAGTCATTCATTCCAACATGGACAATGACAGAGTCATATTTGTACTTGTTGTGGAATGCCTTGAGTACATGCGTTATGTGGCGGATCCTAGCACCCGACAGGCAGCTGACTGTAATTTTCTCCTTGTTCAGCCTGGTGAGTGGGCCATCAGTGTGCCTGACTATAGAGTCACCTATGACTAAAGTGTTTGGTATGTTGTCTTGCCACAGGGGCTGTTGTTGGTTGGCACACTGGTGTTGTGAGCTATGTGACACTTTGGTTGTGATTGGTGTTTAGCACTTCAGCTTCGGAGGTCCTTGTTGCTTGGGCAGGTTACTGTTAAGGGCCTCCACAAATGCTGAAGTTAAATCTATATAAATTACATCACAGTACAATTTTTCATTCATAGCTGTTATTATATTGTTATAGATCTTCATGTTACAGGTGGTAATAGATGAATTTTCAACATATGCATGCTGGTGTATGGTTTCAAGTCGCAAACCTATCCAATTCTGACAATAACATATCCACAATTACCTTCTCCATCTACATGAAAGTAGACTTAAGTGTCTATATGACTCTGGGTTTGTCCTACTCCCCTTTCCCTTAAAGACAGAAATAATAAGCACAGGTCTCCAATCTTGAGGAATCTCCCCATATTTATATGATCTAGTGAATAATAGATACAACGGTACCGCATGTTCTTGCTGAAGTGTTCTCAGGTCATTGCTACTAATTCCATCTCCTTCCTGTGCTTTGTTTGGATCCAATTTGCGCAGTTCTTTTTCAATATAATCTAATTTGATTCCAGTATCTGAGATTAGCTGGATGTTAAGACAATTTAGCACCCCTTCTGTGGAGCCAAACTGTTTTGCATAAGGATTTGTAAATATATCTATAATCTGTTGTGTCTAAGAATAAATTTTAGAATCTGCACACAGTTTATCAATTTGTATGTCTTTACTCCTTCCACATCTTGCGTATCTATAAAAAGGTTTCCTATTATGCTCAATATGTTTATATAAATTTCTTCAAATATTTCTTGATCTTGTCTCGCACTATGCTTAATCTGTTTGTCTAGCTTGTTTACTTCGGTTTTCAAAGTTGTGATTTGACCTCTCTTCCATTTCTTATATATTTTTTTGTCTCTCACCTTAATCACATATCTTGTTCTTATGGAAATACAGTGGATATAAAAAGTGTACACACCCATGTTAAAATGCCAGGTTTTTGTGATATAAAAAATGAGACCACAATAAATAATTTCAAAACTTTTCCACCTTTAATGTGACATATAACCCGTACAATTCAATTGAAAAACAAACAAATCTGTTAGGGGAAAATATAAAAAAATAAAAAACATACAATAAGATGGTTGCATAAGTGTGCATACCCTTAAACTAATACTTTGTTGAAGCACCTTTTGATTTAATTACAGCATTCAGTCTTCTTGGGTAGGAGTCTATCAGCATGCCACATCTTGACTTGACAATATTTGCCCACTGTTCCTTGCAAAAGCGCTCCAAATCTGTCAAATTGCGAGGGCATCTCTTGTGCACAGCCCTCTTTGGGTCATCCCACAGATTTTCTTCTGGATTTAGGTCTGGGCTCTGGCTGGGCCATTCCAAATCTTAAATTTTCTTCTGATGAAGCCATTCTTTTGCTGATTTGGATGTATGTTTGGGGTCATTGTTGTGTTGAAAGGTGAAATTCCTTACTTCAGCTTTCTAGCAGACGCCTGAAGGTTTTGGGCCAAAAGTGACTGGTATTTGGAACTATTCATAATTCTCTCCACCTTGACTAAAGTCCCAGTTCCAGCTGAAGAAAAGCAACCTCAAAGCATGATACTGCCACCACCATGCTTCATTGTGGGGGTAGTGTTCTTTTGGTGATGCAAGTGTTGTTTTTGCGCCAAACATACCTTTTGGAATTGTGGCCAAAACGTTCAACCTTGGTCTCATCAGACCATACACATTTTCCCACATGCTTTTGGGCGTCTTTATGTATTGTTTTGCAAATTTTAGCCAGGCCTGGATGTTTTTCTGTGTAAGAAAAGGCTTCTGTCTTGCAACCCTACCCCATAGTCCAGACATATGGGGAATACAGGAGATTGTTGTTGCATGTAGTACACAACCAATGCTTGTCAGAAATTCCTGCAGCTCCTTCAGTGTTGCTGTAGGTCTCATGGCAGCCTCCCTGACCAGTTTTCGTCTGGTCTTTTCATCAGTTTTGGAGGGACGTCCAGTTCTTTGCAACATCACTGTTGTCCCATATTTTCTCCACTTTTTGATGCCGGTCTTCACTGTTTCACTGTGTTCCATGGTATATTCAATGCTGTGGAAATTTTTTTGTACCCTTCTCCTGACTGATACCTTTCAATAATGAGATCCCTTTAATGCTTTGTAAGCTCTCTGCGAACCATTGCTTTTGCTTTAGCAGACAACTGAGTAAATGTCAGGAAAATCCTACTAGGACAGCTGAACTTTATTTGGAGTTAATCAGAGTCTCTTTAATTGATGGCAGGTGTGTACCCAAGAAGACTAAATGCTGTAATTAAATCAAAAGGTGCTTCAACAAAGTATTAGTTTAAGGGTGTGCACACTTATGCAACTAGCTTATTGTATGTTTTTTTTTTTATTTCTTCCCCTAACATATTTGTTTTTCAATTGAATTGTATAGGTTATAGGTAACATTAAAGATAAAAGTTTTGAAATGATTTACTGTGGTCTCATTTTTCATACCACAAAAACAAAGAAGTTATGTTACTTACCATAACGTTCCATATGAGTTGTTCATCTCGCCTTCATTCTTACAGATGGGTTCAGAGCCGATCCTTGACTCAGAGTCGGCCTACTACAACGCTCGAGGTCTTCAGATAGCTCGAGGCCAAGTCCCTATCTCATGATGCACCTAGAGTTACCTCAGATCTTGTTTGCTGCATATAGAAAAACACCATATGTCAATTCTATCACTCTATAAGAGAAAGCTACAGAAGGGTTGAGCAAATAGGAAGAATCCAGCATTTCGGTCTTCGAAAAACCCTGGAGGGGGTAGGAGGTTGGGAAGTAAGAATGAAGGCGAGATGAACAACTCACATGGAACGTCATGGTAAGTACATAACTTTTTTATGTGAAGTTGTTCTGTCTCGCCGTTCATTCTTACAGGAGTATGTTTTTCAGGACAGTAGACCCAAAGGAGGCCCTGTCAACTTTCTAATGAGTGATAAAGGTATGAGGTCTTGACCAAGTGGCTGCTGCACAAATGTTATCTATAGGAAGTCTAACAGAAAAAGCAGAGGATGCAGAGATGCAGACACTGCTCTGGTAGAATGAGCCTTAATTTTTTGTTATAAAGGCGTATTAGCAGCTAAATAAGCAAATGTGATACAATGGGATAACCACATAGAGTTGTTTTGGCCACTGGCATACCTTTTCTGGAATCCGAAAAGGAAACAAAATGCTGTTCAGATTTCCTAAACTCTTTTGTCCTATCCAAGTAAAATCTGAGTTGTCTATGAACATCAAGCTTGTGCAGCATATATTCTGAGTTTTTGGAGTGACTGGGAAAAAATACTGGCAAATCAATAATTTGATTAAGGTTAGCTTCAGTACAGACTTTAGGCAAAAAAGAGGGATTAGTTCGTAGTGAGACTCTTGTCAGCATGGAAAATCAAATAAGGAGGCTTAATGGACAAGGCCCGAAGCTCTGACACTATGCGGGCAGAAGTGATAGCTACTAAAAAGATAGTCTTCCATGACAAATATTTCAAATAATATGGGGAAGCTGGTTCGAATGGAGGGAGAATAATGCGAGAAAGCATAAAATTTAGATTCCATGGGGAACGGAGATTTCACAGGTGATCTGAGATGAAAGGTCCCTTTGAGAAAGGCTTTGGATAGTTTGTGTGCCGTTATGTTCAATCCTTCAAATCCAAGGTGAAAATTAGAGATAGCAGCAAGTTGAACCTGAACTGTTGCTGCTGCAGCTCCTTTGTTGAAAATCATGGTGAAGAACTCTAGTATAAAAGCCATAGGGGCTAGGTAGGGATCAATGTTGTTTTGAGAGGCCCATATAGAAAATTTGTTCCATTTCCTAAGGTATAGCTTCCTCGTAGAGGATTTATGAGAGGATATTAGATTTTGCTGTGTCTCATTAGAAAGGTTATGGAACCTGGCTATGATGGGAATTGGAGCAGCCAAGCTGTCAGCTTTAGGGACTGAAGAGAGGGATGAAGTTCCCTCGACGATTGTGTCAGAAGATCTGGAACTGGGTCCAGAATCAAGGGGTCCTCCAAATGATGAAGTCGAAGGAAGGGGAATCAAATCTGACAAGGCCAGTGAGGGGGCTATTAGAATGATGGTCCTTCCCAGGGCTTTTGCTTTCTGTAGTACTTTGTGTATAAATGGAATTGGGGGGAATGCATGGAGGAGACCCGGACACCAATCATGTGCGAGTGCATCCCTTGGGGCTTCTCCTGGAGGGGGAATCAGGGCAACGTAGCATCTGCATTTCATGTTCATGTGGTTGGCGAAAAGGTCGCAGCAAGGCTGGCTCCACCTGTGGAATATCCTGTCCGCTATTTCTTTCTTGAGGGACCACTCGTAAGGCAACAAAATTGCCCTGCTCAGCTTCTCTGCTATCACTTTGAATTTCTCCGGGATGTGCATTGCTAACAGAAAGCGCTAGGTGGATGTAGCCCATTGCCATACTCTTAGTGCCTCGTGACAAAGGGGATAGGACCGGATTCCTCCTTGTTTGTTCAAGTACTAGATCACTGACATGTTGTCTGTCTGAATTGTAACTGCACCCAGAGGAAGAGAGTCCTGGAAGTACTGCAAAGCTAAAAATACTGCTCTCATCTCTAGGACACTGATATGCAGATGTGTCTCCTGATCAGTCCATGTACCTTGGGCTGTTCTTCCCTGAAAATGCCCCCCCCACCATATTAGGGAAGCGTCCGTGGTCACTATGGCCGCTGGTGGGAGTAGAACAAAAGGATGACCTATCGTGACATGGAGAGGTCAACCACCACCATGTGTTTGTGATCATTATAAGATGAGACATAGGGAGCTGTTGGTAAAACCATTGAATGAACAACAGCCATTTGCAGAATCTGCATGTGCATGCAACCCAACTGTATGGCTAATATTGCTGCTGCTATCATACCAACAATTTTAGAACTTCTGATGCTGAAGACTTGTTTTTGGATAGGATACTGTAGACTTGCTGATGGAGTATAAAGACTCTTTCTGCTGGAAGTGGTGGTGGTGGTGTCCAATTCTGCTCCAATAAAAATGGTATGTTGCGATGGCAGCAAGGCAGATTTTCCTGAGTTTATTGTAATGCCCAGATGACTGCAGAGTGAAAGAGTGGTGTCCCTGGCTTGTATAAGTTGATGCCTGGTGGTGGCGGTGAGGAGCCAATCATCTAGGTACGGAAACACCTGGAATCCTGAACATCTCAGGTGAGCCGTGACCACTGCCATACATTTGGTGAACACTCTGGGGGCTGTAGTGGGACCAAAGGGCAGGGCTCAAAACTGGTAATGATTGGCTCCAAGATGGAAGCGCAAATGAGCTCTGGATGGTCTGGCCATTTTTATGTGGTAGTACGCATCCTGAAGCTGTATCGAGCACATCCAATTGTCTTTCCCTAAAAAAGGAAGTATCGACTGAAGCGTGACAATCCGCAACTTCTCTTTCTTGACAGATCTGTTTAGTCTGCTGAGGTCCAAAATAGATCTCCAGTCCCCTGTCATTTTTGGAACTAAAAAGAATCTTGAGTAAGTTCCAGATCCTATCTGGTCTGCTGGGACAGGTTGGATGATTTGTTACCACTGATCAGGCCGCTGTTGTTGCCTGTCTCCTGTAACTGGGTGGAACATCCGGGATTTTTCTTGTCAGTGGAGGGGGGTGTGGCGAAAGGAATGAAATATCCTCTGGAAATTATACTTTGTACCCAGTTGTCATTTGTTATTTTGAGCCAGGCATCTGGATACAAAGATAAGTGACCCCCGACTACCTCAAGAGTATGACAGTCGGGCCTCCTTTCAGGAGCGCTGGTAGGGCTTCCCAAAGAACTGATCTCAGGCTCCCTGGTTTTGCAGACCCCACTCTGCCACAAGGGTGGGGTCTTCCATTATTGCCCCTTCCTCTGCCCCTGGAGGGGAGTTCACCACATCAGTCCTGAAAGGCTCCTTGGCCTTTACGGAACCACATCTTTCCTCCCCTTTGACCCTTGGGGTAGGGTCCAGTAAGGGTGGAAAACTGGACTCCGACGGCAGACAGAGTCTTTCCTTCCTGCTCACACCTGGTCAAAGTTTCCTTAACTATGGGCCCAAAAAGGGACGAGCCATCAAAAGGGGTATTGACAAAGGATGACTTAAGCGCATCCAGGAGCGTCTCCTAAGAGCAATTCCTGTACCCACTGCCCTACTCGTTCCATCAGCTGCATATGAAATAAGGTGCATGGACGAGTTTACTATGGAACTGAGGGTAGCAAGCTGGGAGGCAACTTTATCTGATGCTCCTGCAGCTACTGTACCCTGAAGAGCATTTCTGAGCTCTTTTCAGACATCTCTTTGCAGTCTAGTAAAATGGGTTAGATAGTTGAGCGAACGCAGTGCAAAAGTCACTGAACGTGCACTTCCCATTATCTATCCGTGATCTTAGAATCTCTGTTAGGATGGACAGAGGAGGACGTTTCTGAGATTTCCTTTTTGGTGGCTGCCGCCACCACCACTGCATCAACTGGCACACCCTTAGTAAGAAAAGATTTGTCCTGAGGAGCAAAAATAAATTTATTAGGCCTCCTGGGGGAGAGACTCTGGAGTGTCCGGAGACTCCCACGTCCTTCGTGATACCAGCTGCATAAGCTAATCGAAAAGCAGAGACAACCAAGAGGTGGAGGGCTGAGACCCGAAAGCCTTCAGGAGAACAGACTCGTCTTCAGTAGGGTTGGTGACTACCAGTCACCCCTCTTCCTAAGGATTTCTAATATCTCAGCAAATGAGATATCCTCAAAGGGGGACCGTGGGGACCCTTCTGATTCATCCAAGTCAATATCGGATGCGAGAGACTTCTGTGAGGAGTCTAAATGCTTCCTCTTACAGATTCTCTTCCTGGGAACCTCATCAGTGGGGGCTTCTGGTGAGGTTTTGAAAGAGCAGGGACCACCTAATGGGGCTTCCTGAGGCTCTGGGTCTCTACGCTTGGCAAGGATCTGTGAAGCAGAAGCAGACAGGCGCTTTTTGGGGAGGAGGTAGCTGGACCTGAAGTCGAAGATGTCTTTGGAGACATAACTCTCCTCATGGCTTCGAAGGCACCTCTGCTCAGATGAGAAGGGACCATCGGATCAGAGGAAACCGTCGATACCACTGGGACAGTGGGCTCCGAGCTAGAGGTAGGAGCCGAGCTCATCTGGGCCGAAGCCCCGACAGGCAGAGTCAGAACAGACAAGTCAGTCCAACTATCCTCCCCGGACCTGACTAGAGAGTGTCGGCTCCTAGATTCCTCGATCAGCGCCAAGGGCATCAGTGTAAACAGAGCAAAAGACACTGGAGCAGGCGTCAGCTCCGAAGGCTCAATGATCATCAAGTCCGCCTCCTCTGGCTCCGAAGGACCGGTATGGCTCGGAGGAGGAAGAGTAGTATATGATAAAAGGGTCTTCGGTTCCAAAGCCGTTTGGGTCGGAGCAGATATAAAATTTAGCAATGGCCGGTGCCTGTAAAAGCTTCTGCACCACACGATCCACATCCATATCGGAAAGGCTAATTGAAGACTGAGATGAAGGGATAGAAGGAAGTATAGATCGCAGGAGTAGAGACTTAAGGCATTTCAGATACCGGTTCCAAAACCGGGGACCGGCTCCGAAAGGACAAGATTGTCAGCTCCAAGGTCTGTGGAACAGACGTCAAAGGTTTTTTTGATTTCTTTACCTCAGAAGTAGAAGCCTTAGAAGACTTTGAGGATTTGCTAGACAAGTCCTGGTCGCTGAAACATTCTTGAAAAAAGAAGTTATGTACTCACCATAATGTTCCATCTGAGTACTTCTACTTCATTTGTCTTCAACCTGTGGGATACCGGATCCGAGCTGGCAACTTTACTAGCATCTTCTCCGAGATCCAAGCTCCTCCCCTTACCCATAATACACCTCCACTACCTTCCAACCCCCAGATCGAGTTTGCTGAACCTTATACTGATAACCTGACCTGAAAAAATACTTGTGCCCTATAACTGCAGCCCATAGGCTGTTCATATGCCAAAGTCCGGGGGAAGGAGGAAGGGACGGTTGAAGACAAATGAAGTAGAACTACTCCGATGGAACGTTACGGTGAGTACATAACTTCTTTATCTGAAGTAGTTTACTTCATTTGGTCTTCAACCTGTGGGACAGAGTCCCCAGCTACTAAACTCCTGGGAGGCCCTCATGGAAGGATATTCAGGAGCACAGTGGAACCAAACGATGCTCTCCTTCTGGAAGTCAAATCCAATTTGTAATGAGAAATAAATGTATGAGATGAGGACCAAGTAGCTGCAGAACAAATATCATCCAAAGACACTCAAAACCAAAAGGCCGCAGACGTAGCCATCGATCTAGTGGAATAAGCTCTCACCTGACCCAGAGGAGACATGCCTCTGCCCTTATAGACCTGAAGGATGCCTGAAGAAATCCATCTAGCAACAGTGACCTTGGAGATAGGTTTCCCCAAAAAAGGTTTATAGAAGGATACAAGCAATTGATCAAATTTATGGACATTTTTTGTCCTGTGTAAATAGAATCGCAACTGTCTATGAACATCCAGCAGGTGGAGTTTGTATTCCATCTTGTTAGTAAAATTAGGAAAGAATGCAGGCAAACTGATGGTCTGATTGATATTGACTGGTGATGCCACCTTAGGAAGAAAGGATAGATTGGTCCAAAGGGAAATCCTATCTTTGTGAAAAATCATGTAAGGAACTTTGATGGACAAGGCCTGCAGTTCTGAAACCCTTTTGGCAGAGGTAATAGCCACCAGAAAAGCTGATTTCCAAGATAAATATTTCAGATCTGCTGTTGCAGCAGGTTCGAAAGTTGGAGCGACCATAGCTTGAAGAACCATAATAAGGTCTCATTGGGGAACAGGATCCTTGACCGGAGGACATAACAAAAAGATGCCTTTAATAAAGGCTTTACACAGTCTGGAAGAGGCTAGAGAGATAGAATTCTCACCCACATGAAAATGAGAAATGGCAGCCAACTGAACCTTGACAGTAGAAGAACTAGCTCCGTGTTGAAAAATATCATCTAGAAAATCAAGAATGGTGGAAATAGGAGCCGTGAAGTGGTCTAAACTCCTTTGAGAGGCCCAAAGGGAAAAGATTTTCCACTTGCTGTGATAAACATTCCTAGTCAAAGACTTATGAGCAGCCACCAAAATAGACCTAACTGAGGAAAATAATCCAGGAGTCCTAGCAATCACGGGAACTGGAGCAGCTAAGCTGTGAGCTTCAAACTGCCCAGATTCAGATGAGGAACCCCTGAAGGGTGTGAAATCGGATCCTGAATGGGATCCAAGATCCAAGGCGGAGCCAGAAGGTGAGATCAAAGGAAGGGAAACAATACCTGACAAGGCCAAAATGGGGCAATGAGGATCACTTTGCTCCCCAGTTGAGAGCTTTCTGTAGAAACCTCGGAATAACAGGTACTAGAAGGCAAGCTATATAGAAGACCGTGAGACCAAGAGTGCACTAGAGAATCTATGGGGACTCCCCTTGCAGGGGGTTCAGAGCGAAAAACTTGCTGCACTTCGCGTTGGAAGGAGATGCGAAGAGATCGCAGCAAGTTTGACCCCACTCGCAGAAGATCTGTTCCACTACTGAAAGATTTAGAGACCACTCATAAGGCATCAGAATAGTCTGACTTAGCTTACCCGCTAGGATGTTGGACCATCCCAGAATGTGCATTGCAATGAGAAAGTGACCAGTGGAGTTCGCCCATTCCCACACTCTCATGACCTCGCGACAAAGGGGGTAAGATCTGGTCCCTCCCTGTTTGTTGATATACCAGACCACTGACATGTTGTCTGACTGAATTGCAATCGTTCCCAGAGGAAGAAAGGCATGAAGGGCCTGCAACGCTAGAAGGACCGCCCTCATCTCTAAGACATTTATGTGCAAGCTGGTCTCTACAGGGGACCACAGACCTTGGACTGTCCTGCCCGAACAATGCCCCCCCCAACCCAAGTTGGGAGGCATCCGTGGTCACTGTGACTTGGGCCGGGGCTGAAGCAAAGGGTCGTCCCTCCAAAATGTCCAGAGAACACATCCACCATATGAGGGACGACCGACAGACTCGGCTGAGTTGAATTGGATATGCCAATGACAGTTCCAACAGAGACCATTGTACAGCTAGAGTCCACTGTAGAATGCTCATGTGTAACCGGGCACACGGAATAAGTGTTATGTCACCGCCATTGAGCCAAAGGCCCTCAACACTGATTCCGTCGTTGGGAGATGAGAAATGTAGATCAGGGAGACATGCATCCTCAGGTTTTGCATCTCTCTGAGGTCAGGAAGATTTTGCACTGTAAAGTATCTATCCTTGAGCCAATGTAGTCTATCACCTGTATAGGATCTAGGATTGATTTGGATGTGATGATTGTGATCCCCAAACGCAGGGCAAAGATCAGGAAATAATCTCTGGTTTGGGAGAGTAGATGCCTGGTGGGAGCAGTGAGGAGCCAATCATCCAGGTACAGATAGACCTGAATCCCCTGAAGCTTCAGGTGAGCAGCTACCACCGCTATCACTTTGGTGAACATCTTGGGGGCTATGGTGAGACCAAAGAGTACGGCTCAAAACTGGAAATGATTGACTCCTAGCTGTAAGAGGAGGAACCTCCTGGAACTTCTGTGGATTATGTGATAGTAAGCATCCTGGAAGTCTAACGAGCACATCCAGTTGCTCTCTTAAAGGTACAGCATGATGGACTGTAATGTGACCACCCGGGACTTCTCTTTAGCAACTGACAGGTTCAGGGTAAAAAGGTCCAGAATGGGCCTTAAGTCCCCCGTTTTCTTTGGCTCCAAAAAGAACCTGGAGTAGAAACCCGATCCAGACTGATCTGGGGGGGTGGTTTCAATGGCTCATTTTTCTAACAGCTTGGAAATTTCCTGTGCTGTGGCCTCCCTTTGCGTGGGTGGTACATCCGGGAGGTGTTTGGGAGATTTGGGGGGACCCACAAAGGGAATAGAGTATCCTCTGGAAATGATCTAAAGCACCCAGTGGTCTGATGTTATAGACTCCCATACCGCTAGGTGCAAGGACAATTGTCCCCTGACTGCCTCCAGAGTACAGCAGTCGGGCCACCCCTCAATGTTGCTGCCTGGGTCTGTCCGAGAAAGGTTCTCGAAACCCAAAATTCCTCAGACCCCCCCCCTGCCGGCGTCCATTCTGTCCCCCTCTGCCTCTAGGGGAAGAAGAGCCCTGAGTGTTCCGGGAATACTGTGACTTCCGGAACCACATCTTCTTTTGTCCTCTCTGGTTGGGGGAAAAGGACCTTTAAGGGTTAGAGAAGCGGATCCAGATAGCAGACAGAGTCTTCCTGTCCTTCTCACTCTGGACTAACATCTCTTTGATGGTCTTACCAAAAAGAGTAGAGCTGTCATAAGGGGCATTGGCAAAGGACGCCTCAAAATGTTCCGAAAATTGACAATCTGAGGCAGGCATTGCGCCTCATGGACATGCTGGACCCAGCCGCCCTAGCCGCTCCTTCAGTAGCATGTGAAAGAAGTCACATGGACATGCTGGAAACTGCTTTCAAAGTGGCCATCCTCGTAGAGAACGAGACCCTGTCCTCCTCCAGTTCCTTTACCAGTTTGCGTTGGAGTCTGATGACATGGGCCAGGTAGTTCAGCGCCCTAATTGAAAAGGTAGCTGAAGCGTAAACTTGCTTCCCTAGGCGGTCCGTCATCAGCGACTCTCTGTCAGGAGGATGAACCAAGGAACTCTCATGGGCAGGTTTCTTCTTTGTGGCTGCTGCTACCACCATAGCATCTATGAGGGAGCCCTTGTTCCATGCTGGCCTATCCGAGGGAGGACTCGGAATCTTGTCAGGCCTTTCTGGAATTGGTTCCATGGTATCCAGCTCTTTCCATGCCCACGAGGTGACCAGGTCCACCAAAGGATCTGCGGGAGGGGACACCCAGGAAGTAGATGGGCCCATGCCGAAAGCCTCCAGGAACACGGACTCATCAGAAGAAAGTTTGGGGGCAGACCAACCTCCCCATTGGCAAAGGATTTCCATGATGTCTCCAAAGGAGACATCCTTGGGAGGTGACCTAGTGGAACCTTCTCCATCATCCAAGTCCGTACCCTCGATGAGAGCCTCAGGGGAGTCCAAGTGCCTCCTCTTACACATATGCTTGCAAGGTACCTCTCTGGTGGGAACTCGCAAGCCACTTCATCCTCAGAGGGAACCGTCTGGGGCTCCTCAAGCACGGGCTGTCCCTCTGGTAAAATGATGGGGATCGTAGAAAGAGCCGAGGGGGTCTGGGCGGATAGTCAAGGGTCTCAATTCACCGGAGAGAACCCTTTCTACCATGTTGAATGCCAGGGGAGAGCGAACCTCCTGAGAAACCAATAAGGAGGCCGGTCTCCCTGAGTCTGACGAGATAATTGGAGCCGGACCCAAAATGGACAGAGCTCAGAGGGAGGGAATTTGGTTCGACAAAGGCAGAGCCGATGAAAAAAGTTCCATTCCCTCGAATCTGATACCCAGGCTCCGGCTCCGAGAGCAGCTCGGATCCGAACTGGTCAGATCCAACATGCTCCAGGCAGGTTGAGGAAGCAGGTACCGTCTGCCCTGACTAAAGCCATCCTCGGATCTGAATACTCCGAACCTGATGGATCGGAGAAGGAGATATTGGTTGAAAAAAGGAAGCAAGCTCCCCCCTCCTGAGGGAGAGGGGGCTGGCGAGACCCCCACCTGGATCCGAGTATGAATGAACCTCATCATTTTATCCATATCGACCTCAGACAAAGACCGGGTGGACCTCGACGAGGCCACAAAGCAACCTTGCGGGTCGGGGCACAGAGGCCGTAGAAGCTGAGCTTGTCTCCTCCGGCTCTGGGGAAAACCTCGGAGATCGAAGCCGAGAGGAGTCACGAATCCTAAGAGTCTTGACCGGTGAAGGGAGGTCCGGAGTCCTCTTACCTTTTTCCCTCTACTTCAACTCTCTCTCCTCCTCTCTGCTCCTTTTCTGCTCAGCTTCCACGGGCTTTTGCACAGGAGGTTGAGCCCCAGCCTGGGAGGGAGGAGAAGCCAGGGGAAAAGAAGAAGGAGAGGCAGCCACAGCAGAATACGAAGCCGAAGATGATGCAACTGTCTTAGAAGGGGGAAGAAGGCCTTTCAGTGCCAAACCCCACACATATAGTGCACAGTCTGTGCTAAGATGGGCCACACCCAAGCACATAACACAAAGAGTGTGGCCATCTGCAGGGGATAACTTATGGCCACACTCAGTGCATCTTTTAAATATTGGCTCATTAGCCATGGTATCAGAGGAAAGAATAACTGAAAAAAATGTTATTTCTTTCTCACTGAAAAAACCCATTCACCACACTCACATACAGAACACACTGATGGGGGGAGGGGAAGCAAAAACACACACAACTACTCTAAACTAAGCTAACAACTCTAAAACTAGAAAACTTGATGCACCAAAAGAGGGGAGGAGAGAGGGGAACCTACACTATCACTACCTAAAGTTTAGAGAGAAAAAAAGAGATTTTGTTAAAGTTTTTTACCAACTTACAACTTGGAGCGCTGGAGAGCACGATGTTTTAGTTATTAGCGTCAAATTAGATCTGGGGGTTGGAAGGTAGTGGAGGTGTATTATGGGTAAGGGGAGGAGCTTGGAGCTCGGAGCAGATGCTAATAAAGTTGCCCGCTCGGATCCGATACAGATCCAGTATCCCACAGGTTGAAGACCAAATGAAGTAAACTACTTCAGATGGAAGGTTTAACTAAACCTCTGTCAATTAACTTTCTCTTTCTCTCCTGGAGAACACTAGAAGAGAAATAATGACAACTGGAGATGCAATGCTCCCAAACAGTAAACACAATTCACATGACTATCAGTGACAGACATTTTCTGCCCACATTTAGGCCATTTTTTAAACCCTGATTTAGGGTGTTTCTCTTTATCATGGTCAGCCATACTGTAACACACAATCTCAACAGGATGCTGTAAAGAACTAGACATACCCAAACAAGAAATATCAAACAAGCCCTAGAGACAGCCTTACAGAACTATATTCAAGTTTATAGAGCTAAGTATATTTTCTGTGTTATTCTGTATTATAGAGCTAAATTGTCTGCTTGATATCTGTGTCTTACTGCTCTGCAAATCTATAGAAAACAGTATATATATTTTTTATAATTTGCACATTCCTTACATCTGTGTTGAAACTGCCCCCACCCCCTCATTTCCTGCCTTGTCTTTCAGCTGATATAATTTAGCTAGTGCTGTGTCTCCTTTTAATTAACAACCTGTATTCAAACTGGAACCTTAGTTTGAGAGACAGCCTTACAGAACTATATTCAAGTTTATAGAGCTAAGTATATTTTCTGTGTTATTCTGTATTATAGAGCTAAATTGTCTGCTTGATATCTGTGTCTTACTGCTCTGCAAATCTATAAAATACAGTATATATATTTTTTTATAATTTGCACATTCCTTGCATCTGTGTTGAAACTGCCCCCACCCCCTTCATTTCCTGCCT